>NC_056429.1:14695973-14723473 GCF_018296145.1 Oncorhynchus tshawytscha
CTTCCAGGATCCAAATCTCCACTTTCTTTGGCTTCAAAGGCAACGTGTTGTGGTTTCATTTAACCACATTTGTCATCTCACACTGCCCTGTTTGAAAGTCAACTGTCTACTGTAGTATCATGGTGTGCTGTCAGTTACATTAGTTCATTCATTCTGTGTGTCTGTGTAGTTTATGACTCCTCCCTGTATTTGTCTTTTGTCCTGCTACTGTGTTCATTCTCTCATCTCACCTCACCTCTATCACCGGACCTGACCCTCACTCACTCTGACAGCTACCCAATACGAAGGAGGTAAAAAGAGACTGTGGGAAATACATCTTGTCTGATAGGGAAGCGCTTTTAGTGTAGTCCTCTTCTGTTTAGGCCTTGTGGTTATAGTGAACACTGTCTCCCAAGCTTTCGATTGGCTATCACCAGTTGCAGTTGTATGGCACCCTCTAGCGTAACGAGTCTTAATTGCAGGTATAGAAGTTAACAAGTAGGAGTAGTACCAGAACCAACAGTGTTTTGTTTTGGTTTAGGAGAAACAAAACGTTATTTCTGATGCATAAATATGTACTAATGCTGCAATTATTCCTCCAGCTCTTCGCCACAAAGGCTCAAAGTTTACTTCTCATGACCACAGTGGCAATGCCTGTCTTCAGCAAGAAGAAAGAGACGGTCAGTGGACTAAAAGCCTTTGTTAGATTTAAATGTATATGGTGGTAATCAAAGAAATCAAAGTAACAGTTAGAAGTTGTAATTGTAGTTGTCCCTCTGAGGCACCAGACTATTCTTCCCCAATAGCCTGTTACAACTGTAGTAATCTAGAGCTATAAAAGGTATGTGAGGTACAGTACCAGTCAAAGGTTTGGACACACCTACTCGTTCAGGGTTTTTCTTTATTTTTTCTATTTTCTACATTGTATAATAATAGTGAAGACATCAAAACTATGAGATAACACATATGGAATCATGTAGTAACCAGAAAAGTGTTTAACAAATCAAAATATATGATATATTTCAGATTCTTCAAAGTAGCCACAGATTTCCACCAGTCTAATGTCCATTTCTAGTGTTTCTTGAAGACCCAGAGTTACCTGCTGCTGCAGAGGTTAAGTTCATTAGAGTTACCAGCCTCAGAAGTTGCAGCCCAAATAAATGCTTCACAAGTAACAGACACATCTCAACATCAACTGTTCAGAGGAGACTGTGTGAATCAGGCCTTCATGGTCAAATTTCTGCAAAGAAACTACTACTAAAGGACACCAATAAGAAGAAGAGACTTGCTTGGGCCAAGAAACTCTAGTCTGTGGCTACTTTGAAGAATCTGAAATATATCATATATTTTGATTTGTTAAACACTTTTTTGGTTGCTACATGATTCCATGTGTGTTATTTCATCGTTTTGATGTCTTCCCTATTATTCTACAATGTAAAAATAAAGAAAAACCCTTGCATGAGTATGTATCCATACTTTTGACTGGTGCTGTATATTTGAACCTGGTCAAGCAGTTCACTGTGTGCACAGTGCATCTGTGTTGCAGTGACATGTTACTGTAGTTGTTGTGCCATTAGAAGTCTTATAAACCCTCCTCTCCCCTTCTCCTCCAGCTGAGCCATGGGATCCTGCTGGGGGTGGTGGGTTCTGACATCCCCCTGTTGGAGGTAATGAAGCTGGCTCCCAGATATAGGCTGGGCCCCCATGGTTACGCTTTCCTCATCACCAACAACGGGTACATCCTGGCACACCCTGACCTACGACCTCTGGTGAGTCCAACCGCTGTAGAGCTTACGCTTGCTTCCAACTATAGACACTAGTAGGGTTGCATTATTCCGGGAACTTTCAATAAATTCTGTGGTTTTCCCGAAATCCCAGTTGGTCGATTCCCGGAATCTGGAGGGAATAAGCAGGAATTCCGTAATCCTCCAACCAGGATTTATGGAAAACTAGGGAATTTATTGAAAGTTCCCAAAATGTTGCAACCCTCGTCACTACTAATACTTCTACAGTCTCTATTTATAATACTATAGTTAAGACTGCAGTCACCAGTACTACTACCACAGTAAAAACTACTACTAATACTACTACTACTCTGACTGTAGCACTCACATGAACACTTATACCTGTAATGAGTTGAGGACAGTTGAGGACTTGTGAGGCATCTGTTTCTCAAACTAGACATTCTAATGCACTTGTCCTCTTGCTCAGTTGTGCACTGGGGCCTCCCTCTCCTCTTTCTATTCTGGTTAGCGCCAGTTTGCACTGTTCTTTGAAGGGAGTAGTACACAGCGTTGTACGAGATCTTCAGTTTCTTGGCAATTTCTCGCATGGACTAGCCTGATGAGTTTCAGAAGAAAGTGCTTTGTTTCTGGTCATTTTGAGCATGTAATCGAACCCACAAATGCTGATGCTCCAGATACTCAACTAGTCTAAAGAAGGCCAGATTTATTGCTTCTTTAATCAGAACAACAGTTTTCAGCTGTGATAACATAATTGCAAAAGGGTTTTCTAATGATCAATTAGCCTTTAAAAAAAAATGTTAAACTTGGATTTGTTAACACAATGTGCCATTGGAACACAGGAGTGATGGTTGCTGATAATGGGCCTCTGTACGCCTATGTAGATATTCCATTAAAATCAGCCACTTCCAGCTACAATAGTCATTTACAACATTCCCAATGTCTACACTGTATTTCTGATCAATTTCATGTTATTTTAATGGACAAAAAATGTGCTTTTCTTTCAAAAACAAGGACTTTTCTAAGTGACCCCAAACTTTTGAATGGTAGTGTATACACCCACAATTCTAGGTTTACAGAGCAGCTCTGCAGTGGCTCTGTTAAAGGTACTCTGGCACAGGTTGAGCTGGACTAGGTGATGATTACTACCAATAGTGGAACTCAGCACCCAGATTAGCCCCAAAGCAAGTCGCACATTCCTGGAAGTTATTATTCTCAGTTAGTGCATGTTGTGGCAAATAAACACATATATTTCTATGAGGGCCAGAGTCACCTAAGAATTAAAAAACACAATAGCCATAAAAACACAATATGCCTTGCACCACCCTCCCAAATCACAGTACATAAGAACAGAAGATTGTACAATAAAGGGAACGCTGAGTGTAGCAGATCAACAGGGAACGCTGAGTGTAGCAGATCAACAGGGAACGCTGAGTGTAGCAGATCAACAGGGAACGCTGAGTGTAGCAGATCAACAGGGAACGCTGAGTGTAGCAGATCAACAGGGAATGCTGAGTGTAGCAGATCAACAGGGAACGCTGAGTGTAGCAGATCAAAAGGGAACGCTGAGTGTAGCAGATCAACAGGGAACGCTGAGTGTAGCAGATCAACAGGGAACGCTGAGTGTAGCAGATCAACAGGGAACGCTGAGTGTAGCAGATCAAAAGGGAACGCTGAGTGTAGCAGATCAACATGGAACGCTGAGTGTAGCAGATCAACAGGGAACGCTGAGTGTAGCAGATCAACAGGGAACGCTGAGTGTAGCAGATCAACAGGGAACGCTGAGTGTAGCAGATCAACAGGGAACGCTGAGTGTAGCAGATCAACAGGGAACGCTGAGTGTAGCAGATCAACAGGGAACGCTGAGTGTAGCAGATCAAAAGGGAACGCTGAGTGTAGCAGATCAACAGGGAACGCTGAGTGTAGCAGATCAAAAGGGAACGCTGAGTGTCAACAGGGAGCAGATCAACAGGGAACGCTGAGTGTAGCAGATCAACAAGGAACGCTGAGTGTAGCAGATCAACAGGGAACGCTGAGTGTAGCAGATCAACAGGGAACGCTGAGTGTAGCAGATCAACAGGGAACGCTGAGTGTAGCAGATCAACAGGGAACGCTGAGTGTAGCAGATCAACAGGGAACGCTGAGTGTAGCAGATCAATAGGGAACGCTGAGTGTAGCAGATCAACAGGGAACGCTGAGTGTAGCAGATCAACAGGGAACGCTGAGTGTAGCAGATCAACAGGGAACGCTGAGTGTAGCAGATCAACAGGGAACGCTGAGTGTAGCAGATCAACAGGGAACGCAGAGTGTAGCAGATCAACAGGGAACGCTGAGTGTAGCAGATCAACAGGGAACGCTGAGTGTAGCAGATCAACGGGGAACGCTGAGTGTAGCAGATCAAAAGGGAATGCTGAGTGTAGCAGATCAACAGGGAACGCTGAGTGTAGCAGATCAACAGGGAACGCTGAGTGTAGCAGATCAACAGGGAACGCTGAGTGTAGCAGATCAACAGGGAACGCTGAGTGTAGCAGATCAACAGGGAATGATGAGTGTAGCAGATCAACAGGGAACGCTGAGTGTAGCAGATCAACAGGGAATGATGAGTGTAGCAGATCAACAGGGAACGCTGAGTGTAGCAGATCAACAGATTGTTTAGTAAGGTGTAGGACAGCTGCCAGAAGTTTAAGTCTCATCAATCCCATGAGAAGGTAGCTGTTCATTTCCAGAGTTAGGAGGAAAATAATGAAAAGAATCAGACAGAAACATATTTTCCCTGCAGCAATATGCCACAAATAACAGGCAGATAGATCAAGCTCCTATTGGACAGTCATCATGTTGAGATGGTGTGAGATGTAGGAAGAGCATGCAGTATTGTGGGCTTCGGATGTTGGAAGGTGGTGCAAGGCACATTGTGTTTTTAAATTCTTTGTTCATGTCAGTGACCACACTCAAACAGTCAGTGGCCACGCTCAAACAGTCCAAAGCGTCTAACCTAAAGACCATCTCAATGATCAATTTGCAGATTTTGTGTGGGGTCACTGATTGGTTATTGAACAGAGCATGAATAATTTCATTAAATGGTTAAAGAGTCTCAGATGACAGCCTCATGCTCAATACCTAGAGCAACACAGTGGAGGGTTGTATTCATTAGTGTACACTGTAGACAAAATGTTTTGCAACAGATAATGAAAACAAGCCTTTCTTATTGGGCAACTTCAGCTTGTCCCTCCCAGGCAACCATAAAAAGTGATTTATTTCAGCATTTATTTCTTTCACCACATTCGCAGTGGGTCAGAAGTTTACATGCACTCAATTAGTATTTGGTAGCATTGCCTTTAATTAGTTTAACTTGGGTCAAACGTTTCGGGTAGCCTTCCACAAGCTTTCCATAATAAGTTCGGTGAATTTTGGCCCATTCCTCCTGACAGAGCTGGTGTAACTGAGTCAGGTTTGTTGGCCTTCTTGCTCACACACAATTTTTTCAGTTCTGCCCACAAATTTTCTATAGGATTGAGGTCAGGGTTTTGTGATGGCCATTCTAATACCTTGACTTTGTTGTCCTTAAGCCATTTTGCCACAACTTTGGAAGTATGCTTGAGGTCATTGTCCATTGGGAAGACCCATTTGTTAGCAAGCTTTAACTTCTTGACTGATGTCTTGAGATGTTGCTTCAATATATCCACATAATTGTCCTACCTCATGATGCCATCTATTTTGTGAAGTGCACCAGTCCCTCCTGCCGCAAAGCACCCACACAACATGATGCTGCCACCCCTGTGCTTCACGGTTGGGATGGTGTTCTTCGGCTTGCAAGCCCCCCCTTTTTCCTCCAAACATAACGGTGGACATTATGGCCAAACAGTTCTATTTTTGTTTCATCAGACCAGAGGACATTTCTCCAAAAAGTACGATCTTTGTCCCCATTTGCAGTTGCAATCCATAGTCTGGCTTTTTTATGGCGGTTTTGGAGCAGTGGCTTCTTCCTTGCTGAGCGGCCTTTCAGGTTATGTCGATATAGGACTTGTTTTACTGTGGAAATAGATACTTTTGTAGCTGTTTCCTCCAGCATCTTCACAAGGTCCTTTGCTGTTGTTCTGGGATTGACTTGCACTTTGTGCATCAAAGTGCGTTCATCTCTAGGAGACCGAACGCGTCTCCTTCCTGAGCGGTATGACGGCTGCGTGGTCCCATGGTGTTTATACTTGTGTACTATTGTGTGTGCAGATGAACGTGGTACATTCAGGCATTTGGAAATTACTCCCAATGATGAACCAGACTGAGGTCTTGGCTGATTTCTTTTGAGGCACTGAGTTTGAAGGTAGGCCTTGAAATACATCCACAGGTATACCTCCAATTGACTCTCATGATGTCAATTAGCCTATCAGAAGCTTCTAAAGCCATGACATAATTTTCTGGAATTTGCCAAGCTATTTAAAGGCACAGTCAACTTAGTGTATGTAAACTTCTGACCCAGTGGAATTGTGACACAGTGAATTATAAGTTAAATAATCTGTCTGTAAACAATTGTTGGAAAAAGTACTTGTGTCATGCACGAAGTAGATGTCCTAACCAACTTGCCAAAACTATAGTCACAAGAAATTTGTGAAGTGGTTGAAAAACAAGTCTTAATGACTCCAACCTAAGTCTGTGTAAACTTCTGACTTCAACAGTACACATGAATACTCACATCAATATAAAAAAGCAAAACACAATCATAGAAACCAAACATGTTATGTGGTCAATAATAAGCCTACTTGTTCCTTTTGGAGCCAGTTGCCATGGAGATGGAGCCTTTGAAGTCAGGATACCATGTCATGGAGATGTCCATCAAACACAGTTGTCCTAAGTGATTTTCTCAGCCTAGAGAATAAACACATATTACAGACAGCAGACAGACAGACAGACAGACAGACAGACAGACAGACAGACAGACAGACAGACAGACAGACAGACAGACAGACAGACAGACAGACAGACAGACAGACAGACAGACAGACAGACAGACAGACAGACAGACAGACAGACAGACAGACAGCTGAGGTTCTATATAAAACTTGTATCTGTCCTCTTCCTGATTCTTTTCACCCATGTCATCTTCCTCATCTTCTCCTCTCCTGTCCCACAGTACAAAGAAGGTAAGACGCTGAAGCCCAAGCCTAACTACAACAGTGTGGACCTGGCTGAGGTGGAGTGGGAGGACATAGATGAGATAGTGAGTGGTATATATATTAACAGTAATATTAATACATAGATGAGATGGTGAGTCGTATATTAGTAATATTAATACATAGATGAGACAGTAAATAGTATAGTAGTAACAGTAATATTAATACATAGATGAGATAGTGGGTTGTATACAGTAGTAGTAACAGTAATATTAATACATAGAGGAGACAGTGGGTAGTATACAGTAGTAGTAACAGTAATATTAATACATAGATGAGGTAGTATAGTAGTAATATTAATACATAGATGAGACAGTGGGTTGTATAGTATTAATATATAGGTCTTCTACAGCACTTTACAATGGAAAAAAGTGAGCCAGGATATAAAGTCAGGAAGAAAACTCTGAATACACATGTACAGTCAGGGCTGGACTTAGTGGTTTGACGGATGGTTTCGAAATGCTGTTGAGGGCCCCCCCAAAATGGACATTTTCCAACAGACATTACCTGCTATGATTATTGCACATATACTGTACATACCATATCACATAACCCACCGACAACACACTGAATGTCTTCAATAGAGCTTGCCAGCTTGTAATACAAATCTTTTTTTTATCCTACTGGTTCATTCAGCTATTCCTATGGAGGAAATGAATGGGGGTTTTGGATAAAAGCCGAAAATAAGGTCTGAGGTTAAGACAAGCTTAGGAGATCTTATACATGTTGTTCTATGAGATAATATCAGTCAGTTAACATGACCTTTATGAATTATGACGCCTTTATGTGCTTATTTTGATTACCTAACTGCTTAAATCAGAAAAAGTGATGTTAGCTGCTGAAGATTATCTCAGAACAAAACATAGAAGATTTCCTAAGCCTTTGTTTATCGCAGACCTTATTGTCGCCGTTTATCTAAAAACCCTCCAAAAAATCCATTAATTTCCCCATAGGCTTTGCCCAACGAGCCATGGCAGAGTTATTGCCTTCCAAAAGACGCTATTACTATTACTATTTCTCGCAATACAGTAGAACACCTTTCTAGGTATGAATATATATTCATGTCTGTTCTGGGCTCTAACAGTGCTGGTTGGGTAATTGTGCTGGTAAGGTAACTGAATTCAAGGTCAACAGTGATTGTGTGCATTATTGTGTGTGTTTTTCCCAGCTAAGGACAGCCATGGTGAAAGGGGAGATGGGCACTCTGTCTTTAAACGTGAGAGCATCAGTGGACAAAGCGGTGAGTGGGACCTTGTGTGTGTGTGTGGGGGGGTTAGATGTGGCTCAATGCCTTATGCCTAATGGAATATTAATAGTAGTCTCGTACACCCAACCCTAGGCAACAGCAGTGACTAGGTTCTGCTTTCAATGACGGACTCTTTTGGCAACTTCAATAAGTGAAGAAAAACTCTCCTAACAAATCAGGAGGCAGACATGACAGAACGTTGCGATTCGAAACTAGGCAGACATGACAGAACGTTGCGATTCGAAACTGGGCAGACATGACAGAACGTTGCGATTCGAAACTGGGCAGACATGACAGAACGTTGCGATTCGAAACTAGGCAGACATGACAGAACGTTGCGATTCGAAACTAGGCAGACATGACAGAACGTTGCGATTCGAAACTGGGCAGACATGACAGAACGTTGCGATTCGAAACTGGGCAGACATGACAGAACGTTGCGATTCGAAACTGGGCAGACATGACAGAACGTTGCGATTCGAAACTGGGCAGACATGACAGAACGTTGCGATTCGAAACTGGGCAGACATGACAGAACGTTGCGATTCGAAACTGGGCAGACATGACAGAACGTTGCGATTCGAAACTGGGCAGACATGACAGAACGTTGCGATTCGAAACTGGGCAGACATGACAGAACGTTGACAGATTCGAAACTGGGCAGACATGACAGAACGTTGCGATTGACAGAAACTGGGCAGACATGACAGAACGTTGCGATTCGAAACTGGGCAGACATGACAGAACGTTGCGATTCGAAACTGGGCAGACATGACAGAACGTTGCGATTCGAAACTGGGCAGACATGACAGAACGTTGCGATTCGAAACTGGGCAGACATGACAGAACGTTGCGATTCGAAACTGGGCAGACATGACAGAACGTTGCGATTCGAAACTCGAAACGAAACTGGGCAGACATGACAGAACGTTGCGATTCGAAACTGGGCAGACATGACAGAACGTTGCGATTCGAAACTGGGCAGACATGACAGAACGTTGCGATTCGAAACTGGGCAGACATGACAGAACGTTGCGATTCGAAACTGGGCAGACATGACAGAACGCTGCGATTCGAAACTGGGCAGACATGACAGAACGTTGCGATTCGAAACTGGGCAGACATGACAGAACGCTGCGATTCGAAACTGGGCAGACATGACAGAACGCTGCGATTCGAAACTGGGCAGACATGACAGAACGCTGCGATTCGAAACTGGGCAGACATGACAGAACGCTGCGATTCGAAACTGGGCAGACATGACAGAACGTTGCGATTCGAAACTGGGCAGACATGACAGAACGTTGCGATTCGAAACTGGGCAGACATGACAGAACGTTGCGATTCGAAACTGGGCAGACATGACAGAACGTTTGGGCAGACAACGAGAACGTTGCGATTCAGAATGACAGAACGTTGCGATTCAGAAACTGGGCAGACATGACAGAACGTTGCGATTCGAAACTGGGCAGACATGACAGAACGTTGCGATTCGAAACTGGGCAGACATGACAGAACGACAAACTGGGCAGACATGACAGAACGTTGCGATTCGAAACTGGGCAGACATGACAGAACGTTGCGATTCGAAACTGGGCAGACATGACAGAACGTTGCGATTCGAAACTGGGCAGACATGACAGAACGTTGCGATTCGAAACTGGGCAGACATGACAGAACGTTGCGATTCGAAACTGGGCAGACATGACAGAAACTGGGCAGACATGACAGAACGTTGCGATTCGAAACTGGGCAGACATGACAGAACGTTGCGATTCGAAACTGGGCAGACATGACAGAACGTTGCGATTCGAAACTGGGCAGACATGACAGAACGCTGCGATTGGGCAGAAACTGGGCAGACATGACAGAACGCTGCGATTGACGAAACTGGGCAGACATGACAGAACGTTGCGATTCGAAACTGGGCAGACATGACAGAACGTTGCGATTCGAAACTGGGCAGACATGACAGAACGTTGCGATTCGAAACTGGGCAGACATGACAGAACGTTGCGATTCGAAACTGGGCAGACATGACAGAACGTTGCGATTCGAAACTGGGCAGACATGACAGAACGTTGCGATTCGAAACTGGGCAGACATGACAGAACGTTGCGATTCGAAACTGGGCAGACATGACAGAACGCGCGATTCGAAACTGGGCAGACATGACAGAACGCTTGCGATTCGTTGCAGAACGCTTCGAAACTGGGCAGACATGACAGAACGTTGCGATTCGAAACTGGGCAGACATGACAGAACGTTGCGATTCGAAACTGGGCAGACATGACAGAACGTTGCGATTCGAAACTGGGCAGACATGACAGAACGTTGCGATTCGAAACTGGGCAGACATGACAGAACGTTGCGATTCGAAACTGGGCAGACATGACAGAACGCTGCGATTCGAAACTGGGCAGACATGACAGAACGTTGCGATTCGAAACTGGGCAGACATGACAGAACGTTGCGATTCGAAACTGGGCAGACATGACAGAACGCTGCGATTCGAAACTGGGCAGACATGACAGAACGCTGCGATTCGAAACTGGGCAGACATGACAGAACGTTGCGATTCGAAACTGGGCAGACATGACAGAACGTTGCGATTCGAAACTGGGCAGACATGACAGAACGTTGCGATTCGAAACTGGGCAGACATGACAGAAGAACGTTGCGATTCGAAACTGGGCAGACATGACAGAACGTTGCGATTCGAAACTGGGCAGACATGACAGAACGTTGCGATTCGAAACTGGGCAGACATGACAGAACGCTGCGATTCGAAACTGGGCAGACATGACAGAACGCTGCGATTCGAAACTGGGCAGACATGACAGAACGTTGCGATTCGAAACTGGGCAGACATGACAGAACGTTGCGATTCGAAACTGGGCAGACATGACAGAACGTTGCGATTCGAAACTGGGCAGACATGACAGAACGTTGCGATTCGAAACTGGGCAGACATGACAGAACGTTGCGATTCGAAACTGGGCAGACATGACAGAACGTTGCGATTCGAAACTGGGCAGACATGACAGAACGTTGCGATTCGAAACTGGGCAGACATGACAGAACGCTTGCGATTCGAAACTGGGCAGACATGACAGAACGTTGCGATTCGAAACTGGGCAGACATGACAGAACGTTGCGATTCGAAACTGGGCAGACATGACAGAACGTTGCGATTCGAAACTGGGCAGACATGACAGAACGTTGCGATTCGAAACTGGGCAGACATGACAGAACGTTGCGATTCGAAACTGGGCAGACATGACAGAACGTTGCGATTCGAAACTGGGCAGACATGACAGAACGTTGCGATTCGAAACTGGGCAGACATGACAGAACGAACGCTGCGATTCGAAACTGGGCAGACATGACAGAACGAACGCTATGATTCGAAACTGGGCAGACATGACAGAACGTTGCGATTCGAAACTGGGCAGACATGACAGAACGTTGCGATTCGAAACTGGGCAGACATGACAGAACGTTGCGATTCGAAACTGGGCAGACATGACAGAACGTTGGGCGATTCGATTCGAAACTGGGCAGACATGACAGAACGTTGCGATTCGAAACTGGGCAGACATGACAGAACGTTGCGATTCGAAACTGGGCAGACATGACAGAACGTTGCGATTCGAAACTGGGCAGACATGACAGAACGTTGCGATTCGAAACTGGGCAGACATGACAGAACGTTGCGATTCGAAACTGGGCAGACATGACAGAACGCTGCGATTCGAAACTGGGCAGACATGACAGAACGTTGCGATTCGAAACTGGGCAGACATGACAGAACGTTGCGATTCGAAACTGGGCAGACATGACAGAACGTTGCGATTCGAAACTGGGCAGACATGACAGAACGTTGCGATTCGGGCAAACTGGGCAGACATGACAGAACGTTGCGATTCGAAACTGGGCAGACATGACAGAACGTTGCGATTCGAAACTGGGCAGACATGACAGAACGTTGCGATTCGAAACTGGGCAGACATGACAGAACGTTGCGATTGGGCGAAACTGGGCAGACATGACAGAACGCTGCGATTCGAAACTGGGCAGACATGACAGAACGTTGCGATTCGAAACTGGGCAGACATGACAGAACGTTGCGATTCGAAACTGGGCAGACATGACAGAACGTTGCGATTCGAAACTGGGCAGACATGACAGAACGTTGCGATTCGAAACTGGGCAGACATGACAGAACGTTGCGATTCGAAACTGGGCAGACATGACAGAACGTTGCGATTCGAAACTGGGCAGACATGACAGAACGTTGCGATTCGAAACTGGGCAGACATGACAGAACGTTGCGATTCGAAACTGGGCAGACATGACAGAACGTTGCGATTCGAAACTGGGCAGACATGACAGAACGTGACATGACAGAACGTTGCGATTCGAAACTGGGCAGACATGACAGAACGTTGCGATTCGAAACTGGGCAGACATGACAGAACGTTGCGATTCGAAACTGGGCAGACATGACAGAACGCTGCGATTCGAAACTGGGCAGACATGACAGAACGTTGCGATTCGAAACTGGGCAGACATGACAGAACGTTGCGATTCGAAACTGGGCAGACATGACAGAACGTTGCGATTCGAAACTGGGCAGACATGACAGAACGTTGCGATTCGAAACTGGGCAGACATGACAGAACGAACTGCGATTCGAAACTGGGCAGACATGACAGAACGTTGCGATTCGAAACTGGGCAGACATGACAGAACGTTGCGATTCGAAACTGGGCAGACATGACAGAACGTTGCGATTCGAAACTGGGCAGACATGACAGAACGTTGCGATTCTGAAACTGGGCAGACATGACAGAACGTTGCGATTCGAAACTGGGCAGACATGACAGAACGTTGCGATTCGAAACTGGGCAGACATGACAGAACGTTGCGATTCGAAACTGGGCAGACATGACAGAACGCGTGCGATTCGAAACTGGGCAGACATGACAGAACGTTGCGATTCGAAACTGGGCAGACATGACAGAACGTTGCGATTCGAAACTGGGCAGACATGACAGAACGTTGCGATTCGAAACTGGGCAGACATGACAGAACGTTGCGATTCGAAACTGGGCAGACATGACAGAACGTTGCGATTCGAAACTGGGCAGACATGACAGAACGTTGCGATTCGAAACTGGGCAGACATGACAGAACGTTGCGATTCGAAACTGGGCAGACATGACAGAACGTTGCGATTCGAAACTGGGCAGACATGACAGAACGTTGCGATTCGAAACTGGGCAGACATGACAGAACGTTGCGATTCGAAACTGGGCAGACATGACAGAACGTTGCGATTCGAAACTAGGCAGGCAAAACCTTTGCAGTGGTTCAAGTGAAGGTAGTTGATGCAAATTAGACACTTGCAAAATGCACTCGTTAAAAAAACCCTCCGTGATCTCCATCTTGCTAGCAATTATTTTGTCATGTATTCAAGCGGATAAGGTAGTGGTGTAGGCAGTGTCGTAGTTCCTCTATACCAAACTGATGTTCTGTTATGTACAGACGTGTTAAGCCGGAACATTTGAAAATTGTGGGAGTCAACCTGGAGGTCCAGAGACACTATATTGATTCTAACTGTCTCATAACACAATTCTCATTTTTTCTTCACAACAGAAAAGGCCTTTGTTCTTAACAAATGACTATTTCTACACAACCATCAACGACACCCCATTCAGGTAAGTGTGATGCTATGATAGCGAGTGTGGTATGTAGTCATAGGCCTGTTGCATTGAATGAAGTCAATGAACATCTCACTCACTCCTTTATTGTATGTATTTCCCTCTGCAGTTTTGGTATGGTTCTGACAAGGGGTCACGGACAGCTGATGTTCATGGGGACAGTCTCTGTGGAAGAGGGTAAGTCTCCCCACTCTGCCACTACTGGCCACTCTCTCTGCCTCTCATCTGCCCCGCTCTACTGCTACTGGCCACTCTCTCTGCCTCTCATCTGCCCCGCTCTACTGCTACTGGCCACTCTCTCTGCCTCTCATCTGCCCCGCTCTACTGCCACTGGCCACTCTCTCTGCCTCTCATCTGCCCAGCTCTACTGCTACTGGCCACTCTCTCTGCCTCTCATCTGTCCCGCTCTACTGCTACTGGCCACTCTCTCTGCCACTCATCTGCCCCGCTCTACTGCTACTGGCCACTCTCTCTCCCACTCATCTGCCGCGCTCTGCTGCTACTGGCCACTCTCTCTGCCACTCATTTACTGCAGAACAATCTGATTTATTTACTGGTTTCATCCAATCTCCACTCAGGCCTGCATGACCTGACGTCCCCTGATCTATCCATATCCAATGAGTGGTAAGCATGGATAAATACTAACAAATAAAGTATTGACTGTGATAATATAAATGATATATTATTGGACTGTAAATCCTCTAAATACATTTACTGAAATGTAACACTCTAAATGATAGTGTTGGACTGTAATCATTTATTGGCCTTAAATGGCCCTCCATGGAGTGAAACCCCCATTGTCTTTCCGTTCAGGACGTATTGTGAGACAGACATTGATCCTCACCACCGCAAATACTCTCAGCTTCAGGCTGTCATTCGCTACCTGCAGGGGAAGGAGCCTGACCTGGAGTGTGAGTACTTTCTCTACAGCCTGCTCCATAGATAAATACTTATACTTATTCAACCACTAACCCTGACCCCAACGCTGATGATATCCTAACGTGGATGTTACCCTAACCCCAACATGGATGTTACCCTAACCCCAATATTGATGTCACCCTGACCCCAACGCTGATGTTAACCTAACCCCAATGCCGATGTTACCCTAACCCCAATGCTGATGTCGCCCTAACCCCAATGCTGAAATTACCCTGACCCCAAAGCTGATGTTACCCTAACCCCAACAGGGATGTTACCCTAACCCCAACGTGGATGTTAACCTAACCCCAAAGCTGATGTTACCCTAACCCCAACACGGATGTTACCCTAACCCAGTGCTTCTCAATTATTTTCTGTTACGCCCCCCTAGGAAGAAGTAAACATTTCGCGCCCCCCGAATCTCCACCGCGACTGTAAATAGTATAATTTGTCTATAAAATTGTTATAAGTACACCTCTCCATAACATTGTATCCTTATTAACATTAACGAAAACAAAGAAATATAGATCAACTTACAAAGAATAACTTTATTAACATTGTTTTTTAGTCTGTAACGGTTCTCTTTAGTTGAAGGAGAGGCGGACCAAAATGCGGCGTGATGATGATTCATGTTTTTTTAATAAAGGAAAAACTATACATAAATAAACTACAAAAACAATGAAATGTGAAAACTCAAAACAGCCCTATCTGGTGCAAAACACAGAGACAGGAACAATCACCCACAAACACACAGTGAAACCCAGGCTACCTAAATATGGTTCCCAATCAGAGACAATGACTAACACCTGCCTCTGATTGAGAACCATATCAGGCCAGACATAGAAATAAACAAACAAGACATCCAACATAGAATGCCCACTCAGATCACACCCTGACCAACCAAAACATAGAAACATACAAAGCAAACTATGGTCAGGGTGTGACAGTAACAGAAAAGACTTCAAGTGCATCAATTTGCCTGAAATGTAAAAAAAATCAAGCCTTATTTAAACTATAAACATTTTTTGACCATTTGATACTGAAAAATAAAATTAAATATAATCAATAAATAATAATAAATTCAAATTGATCAGCAACATTAACTCAGGAGCACAATATATGAAACACTTTGACCTATAAAACAAAAATGAATAAAACAATTTGTGCTGATTTAAAAAAAATCAAAATGAGGAAGTCAGGATTAATGGCTACAATGAGCACGTTTTGCAGAGCACAGCTTTTCGAAGCGGGGTTTGAAGCATGATACTGCAACTCTCAGCTCCTGCTCAATGTTTAGCTGGGACCTGTACTTGGTCTTCAGTGCAGCAACAGCAGAGAAGCCAGTCTCACAAAGATAAGATGTTGCAAAAGGAAGAAGAATGCCCATGGCCCTCTGCCCTAAGAGTGGATAGTGCCTCTTTACACTCAGAATTCACTCAGTGTCTGTGATGTGAACCTCAGTCTCAATGTGGAGTCAGACGTCATATCAATGATCTGGTCCTCGTCTGCAGAGTTGAAACCAGTTGGAGTTGGTGCATTGAAAGGATCTCTCACCCAGTCATAATGGGAACTATTTTCAGGGAAGTACTTTTTAAAGAATCTCATCAGTGATGAAATATGCTCCTTAATATATGGAATCACTGAGGTGGTATAGTAGTGTTAACAAATTCATGCAGGTTCTCGAATGAATCAGTATTTCCTTCATCAAGTCGCCTGCCCCACATTGCAAGCTTTCGAGTGAAATAGCTGATCTTGTCTGTGACCTGAGGGAGGTGTTCATCTTTCCCTTGAAGCTGTAGATTTAGTTAATTTAGCTTTCTAAATATGTCACTCAGGTAGGCCAGTTTTGCCAGTAAGTTCCCTGCGTGGTCATACTTGTGCTCCTGCTCCGAAAACATTCTTATCTGCTCTCTGAGCTCAAGGCCAAGACTTTTCCTCGTGACAGCCACCTTGTTTCACTGTGAAACAGCACAGCTTGATGTTCAGCTCCCATCTCCTCACAGATAGCAGAGAAGACTCTTGTTTTTAGTGGTCTGGTCTTTATAAAATTGACTACACCTACAATTTGGTACGCCAGCTTATATGATGCTAACAGTGCTTCACCTAACCCCAACGCTGATGTTACTCTAACCATAACTCTGACGCTGATGTTACCCTAACCCTAACCCAAACGCTGACGTTACCCTAACCCTAATCCTAACGCTAATGTTGCACTGAAACTACCTCTGATGTTACCCTAACTCTGAGGTCACCCTAACCCCAACGCTGATGTAAACTAACCCTAACGCTGATGTTACCCTGACCCCAACGCTGATGTTACCCTAACCCTAAAGCTGATGTTACACTGACCCTAATGCTGATGTTACCCTAATGCTGATGTTACCCTAACCCCAACGCTAATGTTACCCTAACCCCAACGCTGATGTTACCCTAACCCCAACGCTGATGTTACCCTAACCCTAACGCTGATGCTATCCTAACCCCAACGCTGATGTTACCCTAACCCCAACGCTGATGTTAACCTAACCCTAATGCTGATGTTTCCCTAACCTCAATGCTGATTTTACCCTGACACTAATGCTGCTGTTACCCTTTTGCGGATGTTACCCTGACCCCAACACTGAAGTTCCACTAACCCCAACGCTGATGTTACCCTAACCCCAATGCTGATGTTCACCTAACCCCAACGCTGAAGTTACTCTAACCCTAACGCTAATGTTACCCTAACCATAATCCTAACGCTGATGTTACCCTAACCCCAACATTGACGTTACCCTAACCCTAATCCTAACGCTGATGTTGCACTGACCCTACCGCTGATGTTACCCTAACTCTAACGCTGATGTTACCCTAACTCTAACGCTGATGTTGAACTAACCCTAACGCTGATGTTACCCTAACTCTAACGCTGATGTTACCCTAACTCTAACGCTGATGTTACCCTAACTCTAACGCTGATGTTACCCTAACTCCAACGCTGATGTTACCCTAACTCCAACGCTGATGTTACCCCAACGCTGATGTTACCCTAACCCCAAAGCTGATGTTACCCCAATGCTGATAATTGCCCTAACCCCAATGCTGATGATTACCCTAACCCTAACGCTGATGTTACCCTTAACCCTAATCCTATCGCTGATGTTGCACTGACCCTACTGCTGATGTTACCCTAACTCTGATAATACCCTAACCCCAACACTGATGTTACCCTAACCCCAACGTGCATGTGACCCTAACCCCAAAACTGATGTAACCCTAACCCCAAAGCTGATGTGACCCTAACCCCAACACTGATGTAACCCTAGCCCCAAAGCTGATTTGACCCTAACCCTAACGCTGATGTTACCCTAACCCTAACGCTGATGGGACCCTAACCCCAAAGCTGATGTGACCCTAACCCCAACACGGATGTAACCCTAGCCCCAAAGCTGATGTTACCCTAACCCCAATGCTGATGTTACCCTAACCCCAACGATGATGTGACCCTAACCCCAACACTGATGTAACCCTAGCCCCAAAGCTGATTTGACCCTAACCCTAACGCTGATGTTACCCTAACCCCAACGATGATGTGACCCTAACCCCAACGCTGATGTTACCCTAACCCTAACGCTGATGTGACCCTAACCCCAACACTGATGTAACCCTAGCCCCAAAGCTGATTTGACCCTAACCCTAACGCTGATGTTACCCTATCCCCAACGCTGATGTTACCATAACTCTGATGTTACTCTAACGCTGATGTTATCCTAACCCTGATGCTGATGTTAACCTAACCCCAATGTTGATGATACCCTAATATGATGCTAACAGTGCTTCACCTAACCCCAACGCTGATGTTACTCTAACCCTAACGCTGATGTTACTCTAACCATAACTCTGACGCTGATGTTACCCTAACCCTAACCCAAACGCTGACGTTACCCTAACCCTAATCCTAACGCTAATGTTGCACTGAAACTACCTCTGATGTTACCCTAACTCTAACGCTGATGTAAACTAACGCTAACGCTGATGTTACCCTGACCCCAACGCTGATGTTACCCTAACCCTAAAGCTGATGTTACACTGACCCTAATGCTGATGTTACCCTAATGCTGATGTTACCCTAACCCCAACGCTAATGTTACCCTAACCCCAACGCTGATGTTACCCTAACCCCAACGCTGATGTTACCCTATCCCCAATGCTCATGTTACCCTAACTCTAACACTGATGTTACCATAACCCCAACACTGATGTTACCCCAACGCTGATGTTACCCCAACCCCAATGCTGATGTTACCCAAACCCCAATCCTGATGTTACCCTGACCCCAACGCTGATGTTACCCTAACCCTGACCCTAACATCTGTATTGTGGATCCCCAGGAAGACTTGCCTGTGCGAGGTTATCAGCTAATGGGGATAATAGAGATTATTATGAGACATAATATAAGTATATTATCTGCTAAACTTCAAGTTGATGTTGACTGAGTGTCTGTTACTCCCAGGTGACGAGGTGCTGCTGCAGCAGACTCTGTTTGATGTTGACTGAGTATCTGTGACTCCCAGGTGACGAGGTGCTGCTGCAGCAGAATCTGTTTGATGTTGACTGAGTGTCTGTGACTCCCAGGTGACAAGGTGCTGCTGCAGCAGACTCTGTTTGATGTTGACTGAGTGTCTGTGACTCCCAGGTGACAAGGTGCTGCTGCAGCAGACTCTGTTTGATGTTGACTGAGTGTTTGTGACTCCCAGGTGACGAGGTGCTGCTGCAGCAGACTCTGTTTGATGCCGTAGTGACAGCCCCCTTAGAATCCTACTGGCAGGCCATCATGCTCAATGCATCTGGGTAAGACTACAAGATGATATGTTTTTCACTCCTTTCCTTTTATGTTAGCTAGTGTATGTGTGTGTGTTGTGTGTTTTGTGCACGCTTATGTGTGTGGATGTGTATTTGAGTGCATTAAATACCAATCTGTGTATTTGTGTGTGTTCAGGATGGAGATGGGTGTGGAGACAGCCTTTCTGGGAACCCGCTCTGGCCTTATCCGGCTTACCAGATACACTGGCATAGAGACCAGGGTCGCCAAGTGAGTCACACTACCCCAGAGTTATCCCATTACAGACTACATTAGCCCTGCAGAGTTAACACATTACAGACTACATTAGCCCTACAGAGTTAGCCCATTACAGACTACATTAGCCCTACAGAGTTAGCCCATTACAGACTACATTAGCCCTACAGAGTTAACACATTACAGACTACATTAGCCCTACAGAGTTAACACATTACAGACTACATTAGCCCTACAGAGTTATCCCATTACAGACTACATTAGCCCTACAGAGTTAACACATTACAGACTACATTAGCCCTACAGAGTTAGCCCATTACAGACTACATTAGCCCTACAGAGTTAACACATTACAGACTACATTAGCCCTACAGAGTTAGCCCATTACAGACTACATTAGCCCTACAGAGTTAGCCCATTACAGCCTACATTAGCCCTACACAGTTAACCCTTATTTCAGTCTACATTAGCCCTACACAGTTAGCCCATATTACAGTCTGCATTAGCCCTACAGAGTTAGCTCCTATTACAGCCTCCATTAGCCCTACAGAGTTAGCCCATATTACAGACTACATTAGCCCTACAGAGTTGGTCCATATTACAGCCTACATTAGCCCTACAGAGTTAGCCCATATTACAGCCTGTGTCCTTTAAGCAGGAAAGTATTCACTAGGAACCAAATGAAAGAAACAGGCAGTCAGTACCTGAACTTGTCCAATATGAAACACTTGTTTCAAAAGTTTTGCTACAGTGTGCGCTAATGAATAGGTCTCAGGAGTTTGCTCTAAACTCTCTTAACTACTTCCTGCTCTACAGAAAGTTCTTGACTCCAGCTGATAAGGACAACCTGTTTACCGTGGACCATTTCCCCCTGTGGTATCGCCTGGCCATGGAGAACCCCCCTGGACGCTTCATCTACTACATCCCTGTGGAGGACAAAGACAACAGAGACAAGACAGGTACCATCCCTATCATCCAGGGTTGTGGTCCATCCCTATCATCCATGGTTGAGGTCCATCCCTATCATCCATGGTTGAGGTCCATCCCTAGCCTAATCCCAGATCGGTTTGAGCTGTCTTGGCAATGCTTGCTGTGACAATGACACTAGGAGTTGGCAAGACAACACAAACAGACCTAGCATCAGTCTAGTGAATTACATCTTCTACCAAGTCAATTTAGGAATTTAATGGAGAAATTTGAGAAATTCCATGTACAGCTCCAACTGGCTGAAATTGACCCCAACTCTGCTAATATTTGATTATTCCTATTGACATGATATTATAACGGAACAGCGGTGAGTTTCCCCAAAACATAATGATAATCTTTAGCACTAAGATAATCTGAAGTCTACTGGTAACTTCGGCAACGGACCAACGATGCTCTTATTGCTAAAGACAATCATTATGTTTTGGGGAAAATCAACCCAGACCTACAGAAGCTCAAAGGTTGTGTTAGACTGATTGTTGATTGGTTGTTCATCTTGTGACAGGGGTGTCAAAGTATGTCATAGCCACCACAGCTGTGACTGTGTCATCGGGAGGCAAGATGGCCATGGCTGGAGGTAAGCTTCTGACTTTTACTTTCTCTGAAATGTCGAGCTGCTTAACACTCATCCTGGAGGCGTTAATGCCTCTTGTGGCTTCTACGTGTATTGAAGTATCCATAACTTTAGTAGTATTCTCTGTGGTGCTACTGCTAAATGTTTGACACACTTTTGGATTGTGGCGAGGGAAGTGCTCCATGTGTCTTGTGAAGGTCCCTAGAAGAGGAGGGTTACTGTTAAATGTATGTGATGGTTTTCACTGGAGGTCGACCAAATATGATTTTTCAACGCCGATACCGGTACCGATTATTGGAGGAACAAAATCAGCCGATACCGATTAATCGGACAATTACAACAATACTGAACTTAATATAATACATCAATAAAATCAATTTAGCCTCAAATAAATAATGAAACATGTTCAAGTTGGTTTAAATAATGCAAAAACAAAGTGTTGGAGAAGAAAGTAAAATACCTGCCATGTAAGAAAGCTAACGTTTCAGTTCCTTGCTCAGAACATGAGAACATATGAAAGCTGGAGGTTCCTTTTTAACATGAGTCTTCAATATTCCCAGGTAAGAAGTTTTAGGTTGTAGTTATTATAGGACTATATCTCTCTATACTTTTTTAAATTTACCTTTATTTTACTAGGCAAGTCAGTTAAGAACAAATTCTTATTTTCAATGACAGCCTAGGAACAGTGGGTTAACTGCCTGTTCAGGGGCAGAACGACAGATTGGTACGTTGTCAGCGCGGGGATTCGAACTTGCAACCTTTCGGTTACTAGTCCAACGCTCTAACCACTAGGCTACCCTGCTGCTCATATACCTTTGACTATTGGATGTTCTTATAGGCACTTTAGTATTGCCAGTGTAGATTCCGTCCCTCTCCTCACATCGACAACAGCCACCCTCGAAGCAGCGTTACCGATGCAGAGCAAGGGGAACAACTACTCCAAGTCTCAGAGCGAGTGATGTTTGAAACGCTATTAGCGCGCACCCCGCTAACTAGCTAGCCATTTCACATCAGTTACACCAGCCTAATCTCGGGAGTTGATAGGCTTGAAGTCATGCTTGAAGCATTGCGAAGAGCTGCTGGCAAAACGCACGAAAGTGCTGTTTGAATGAATGCTTATGAGCCTGCTGGTGCCTACCAACACTCAGTCAGACTGCTCTATCAAATGATAGACTTAATTATAACATAATAACACACAGAAATACGAGCCTTAGGTCATTAATATGGTCGAATCCGAAAACTATCATCTTGAAAACAAAACGTTTATTCTTTCAGTGAAATACGGAACCGTTCCGTATTTTATCTAACGGGTGGCATCCATAAGTCTAAATATTCCTGTTACATTGCACAACCTTCAATGTTATGTCATAATTACGTAAAATTCTGGCAAATTAGTTCGCAACTAGCCAGGTGGCCCAAACTGTTGCATATACCCTGACTCTGCGTGCAATGAACGCAAGAGAAGTGACACAATTTCACCTGGTTAATATTGCCTGCTAACCTGGATTTCTTTTAGCTAAATATGCAGGTTTAAAAATATATACTTCTGTGTATTGATTTTAAGAAAGGCATTGATGTTTATGGTTAGGTACAGTCGTGCAACGATTGTGCTTTTTTCGCAAATGCACTTTTGTTAAATCATCCCCGTTTGGCAAAGTTGGCTGTCTTTGTTAGGAAGAAATAGTCTTCACACAGTTCGCAACGAGCCAGGCAGCTCAAACTGCTGCACATACCCTGACTCTGTTGCAAGAGAAGTGACACATTTTCCCTAGTTAAAAGAAATTCTGTTGGCCGGCAATATTAACTAAATATGCAGGTTTAAAAATATATACTTGTGTATTGATTTTAAGAAAGGCATTGATTTTTATGGTTAGGTAGATGTTGGAGCAACGACAGCCCTTTTTCACGAATGCTCACCGCATCGATTATATGCATTGAAAATAAGAATTTGTTCTTATTTTAACTGACTTGCCTAGTTAAAAAAAAGTTGTCAACAAAAGATGTTAAAAATATTTTTTAAATCGTCCACTCGGTGTCCAAAAATACAGATTTCCAATTGTTATGAAAACTTGAAATCGGCCCTAAATTAATCGGTTGACCTCTAGTTTCCTCATCATCATGAGCTTTATCTTCATTACCTTTTTTCATATCCTGTCACAAAAATGTTGGGGATGCTTACATCAGCTGGAATAAATTGTGATGGGCAAGGTTAGATAAATAAATGCTTTATTGTCATCAGCATGATTAACAGAATATCACATTATCGTTATTTCTTGAGCAAAACTTAAGAGCAAATTTGTAATGTTAACACAGAGACAGAAATAACGATTAAAGGACTAATGAGATACTGATATATGTACATGTTTCTAGGTCAGTGCTGATCTCTTTGACAGTTCAAAATGGTTAAATGGAAATAGTTGCCAACTAGATTCAGTTCACAATGAATATGGTTGCTAGCCATGGGACTGACTCTCTTCAGCTGCTGTTATCATAACATCCTCTAGAGGTCAGTAGTTTGCTGTTGGATTGTATGGCTTTGAAAGCAGGCTTACTCTGTACAGATATGAACATTGATATGACTTGGAAATATTCATTTAGTAGAGAGAGGATTGAGTCACTGCACGTGAGCACAGGTCTGATACACAAGACTGCATCTGTCTAACACTGATTCCACAGAACATTGTGTACTATATTCTTGTACATTCATGTGTACTATAACTATTTGAGCGACAACCACTACTGGGATTGTTAACCTGGACTTTTATATCAAAACGTTAGGAGCAGATACATTACATTAGACAGGGACTTGATCGATTGGCATTTTTTGCTTGAAACACAAATAACTTTGATGGAAAGTCGGATCAAGGAATAAACGTACAATAATAATGGATTTCATAGACGATTTCTAGGAAAGTCTTTGAACCAAGGTGCAGAGGTACCAGAACCTCCACCACACAGTTGGAGAGCTGACTAAAGAACCAATCACGTAGCATCCACACGTCTTGAAGCAATGCAGAGTTCCAGTTTTCCATTTGACGATCAACTGTACGATTATGTCGGTATGCCTCGAACACTAGCAAAGTGCAGCAGAGATACGCTTTCTCAGCTCTATACATTCCCTAGTCTAGAATGCCCTGGAGCACTGAGTAGTAAGACACACAGTTAGGGAATGCAGCCCCCCCTGAATCCTTGCAACAGGAATGTCAGCCAGTCAGAGAAACAAAGGTCAAAAGCCTGTTATTCTGTATGTGTGGACTATGGGACAGGACTCTGGTTCTGGCTCAGCTGGGGATGTTGGGGAGGAAGGAAAGACGCCGTCCTCGACGTCTGTCTCCTCCCCTCCCTCCCCAGCCATCAATGGCTGCCATGTGTTCTTCAGCTCCCTCTGGTACTTGGCCATGAGAGAGGCATAGATACAGCCGTAGGTGGCCGCCACCACCATCATCACACACACCACACCACACACACATGCCGCCACGATCTGAGTCCCCCAGGCCCTGCGCACGCTAATGGGCCGGTAGCGCTGGCGTACACAGTCCTCTTGGTTGGCCTGGGGCCCGTTCATGGGCCCATTGATCCGACCGACACAGGGTGGGCGCCCCCCACGGGGCCCGTCGTAGCCAGGGACACTGGCCTGGTACTCCAACTGCAGGCAGTAGTTGAACATCTCTATGGGGATGCTGCGGATGTCCCGCCCCCTCAGCTCCTTCGGTAGGTTGCACTTCACAGCATCCACCTGTCCGTCTGAAACACACATAGGGATCTAGTGGATCTCTAGCTAGATCAATAGATAATCAAGCTCATTTACAGATCAATAACATACATGACACAGTATCAGACTAGTACATGACATGGAACAAAGGCCAAACTGACTTGACTGTACATGAAACACTGTAAGCTTGAAGCAATACACAACATAACACTGACGTCTGTACAGCAGCCACTCCATCCAGTGCTTGAAGTCCCTCAGGTTGCAGTCACACTCCCAAGGGTTGCCTGCCAGTTGGAGGCTCAGCAGGCTGCCCAGGGGCTGGAAGGTGGCTCTGTCCAGGCTCCGCAGCTTGTTTCCAGTCAGAGACAGCCAGGCCAGGCCCTGGAGCCCGTCCAGCAGCCCATTGGGAAAAACTACCAGGCCGTTCAGGGACAAATCCAGCCCTTTCAGTATCCAAAGACCATGGAACAGCTCTCGGCTCAACCCCCAGCGACTACCGTTACACTGGGTAACCTCCGTCTGGTTACTGGGGACTGTAGGGGTAAGTAGGGGGCAGTCACCCAGGTAGTTCCCTGAGAGGTTGAGCCACTGCAGGCCGCTGAGGCCGGAGAAAGACCCTGGTTGCAGGCTGGAGAGGTGGTTGTCAGAAAGGTCCAGGAGCTCCAGAGCGCTGAGGTTGGACAGGGCCCCGTCGCCCAGGGAGGAGAGGTTGTTGTGGGACAGGCGGAGGGTGCGGGTGTCCTGGGGCATCAGGGGCAGGATGGTGGTTAGGGAGAGCAGAGCCAGGCCTGTACAGTCTGTGCCGTTGCTGTTGCAGATGCACACAGTGGGACAACCGCTAGCTGCCTCTAGCAGACCCAGGAGTACTAGCAGCAGACTGGGCAGGGCTGCAAAGACTGGGGAGAGAGAAGAAGAGGGCTTTAGGAAGAGGACTTTGATACAGTGAGGGGAAAAAGTATTTGATCCCCTGCTGATTTTGTACATTTGCCCACTGACAAAGAAATGATAGAGTCTATCATTTTAATGGTAGGTTTATTTGAACAGTGAGAGACAGAATAACAACAACAAAAATCCAGAAAAAGGCATGTCAAAAATGTTATAAATTGATTTGCATTTTAATGAGGGAAATAAGTATTTGACCTCTCTGCAAAACATGACTTAGTACTTGGTGGCAAAACCCTTGTTGGCAATCACAGAGGTCAGACGTTTCTTGTAGTTGGCCACCAGGTTTGCACACATCTCAGGAGGGAGTTTGTCCCACTCCTCTTTGCAGATCTTCTCCAAGTCATTAAGGTTTCGAGGCTGACGTTTTGGCAACTCGAACCTTCAGCTCCCTCCACAGATTTTCTATGGGATTAAGGTCTGGAGACTGGCTAGGCCACTCCAGGACCTTAATGTGCTTCTTCTTGAGCCACTCCTTTGTTGCCTTGGCCGTGTGTTTTGGGTCATTGTCATGCTGGAATACCCATCCACGACCCATTTTCAATGCCCTGGCTGAGGGAAGGAGGTTCTCACCCAAGATTTGACGGTACATGGCCCCGTCCATCGTCCCTTTGATGCGGTGAAGTTGTCCTGTCCCCATAGCAGAAAAACAACCCCAAAGCATAATGTTTCCACCTCCATGTTTGACGGTGGGGATGGTGTTCTTGGGGTCATAGGCAGCATTCCTCCTCCTCCAAACATGGTGAGTTGAGTTGATGCCAAATAGCTCCATTTTGGTCTCATCTGACCACAACACTTTCACCCAGTTGACCTCTGAATCATTCAGATGTTCATTGGCTAACTTCAGATGGGCATGTATATGTGCTTTCTTGAGCAGGGGGACCTTGCGGGCGCTGCAGGATTTCAATCCTTCACGGCGTAGTGTGTTACCAATTGTTTTCTTCGTGACTATGGTCCCAGCTGCCTTGAAATCATTGACAAGATCCTCCCGTGTAGTTCTGGGCTGATTCCTCACCGTTCTCATGACCATTGTAACTCCATGAGGTGAGATCTTGCATGGAGCCCCAGGCTGGGGGAGGTTGATAGTTCTTTTGTGTTTCTTCCATTTGCGAATAATCGCACCAACTGTTGCCACCTTCTCACCAAGCTGCTTGGCAATGGTCTTGTAGCCCATTCCAGCCTTGTGTAGGTCTACAACCTTGTCCCTGACATCCTTGGAGAGATCTTTGGTCTTGGCCATGGTGGAGAGTTTGGAATCTGTTTGATTGATTGCTTCTGTGGACAGGTGTATTTTATACAGGTAACAAACTGAGATTAGGAGCACTCCCTTTTTTAAGAGTGTGCTCCTAATCTCAACCTGTGCTCCTAATCTCAACCTGTATAAAAGACACCTGGGAGCCAGAAATCTTTCTGATTGAGAGGGGGTCAAATACTTTTTTCCCTCATTAAAATGCTA
>NC_056429.1:14725973-14755973 GCF_018296145.1 Oncorhynchus tshawytscha
AGACAGTGACACATTCAATACTGCCTTGCACAATCTTGCCTGATCTAGGGTGTAATCATTAGTCCAACAGTTGCAAATGAGAGTTTCTATTGGACAAATTCAGGTATGTTTATCTCTGTCTCGTTCTGTTTGCTTCCGTTTAAGAAACGTTTTTCAACAGAATTGGCAGAATGAATACACTCCTGATTACACGCAAACACAGTTCACTTTCATAGCAGCCACATACAAACAGCATGATTATTTTGCTCATTGTATAATTCCTTCTTGCATCTATGCAATCTCCTCCTCTAATATTTTCCCTTCGCTTGTGGACTTCAGTGCACAATACATCCGCTGTCTGAGACCAATATCATAACCGCTAACTGCTACACACAGCCTACATCGTTGTCACCATATTAGCTAACGTCATAGTCAACATAGCTACTAGAACTAATGTGTTAGCAAACCCACTACAATAATGCAGTACAGTGTATAGTCAGCAAGCAGTTTAGCAGTTACGCCGGGAGGCCCCTGTGACAATAAATCAATAAAACCAAAAGCTTACCTTGACTTGGAAGAGTTCTAGCATCCCTCTCTGTTTGAGCTGGGTGTTTGAGTGTGGTAAACTAGTGATCTGCATTCGCTAGCTAAGTGAATGTTTTTAAAAAATACAATAAGATCTCTCTCTCTTCTTCATTTTTTTCAAAACTGTTCAACTATTGTTTGAGACAACTACTTACTACAATAGTTTTCATTTTAGATATATGAAGTGTGCCTGAATCTTAATCTCGAAATGAAGTTTGCTTGCTTCTGTTTCTCAATGTGAAATGTGCTTGGTTCTGATTCTCAATATGATGTGTGCTTGGTTCTGATTCTCAATATGAAGTGTGCTTGGTTCTGTTTCTCAATTCTCGATATGAAGTGTGCTTGGTTCTGTTTCTCAATTCTCGATATGAAGTGTGCTTGCTTCTGTTTCTCAATTCTCGATATGAAGTGTGCTTGCTTCTGATTCTCGATATGAAGTGTGCTTGGTTCTGTTTCTCAATTCTCGATATGAAGTGTGCTTGGTTCTGTTTCTCAATTCTCGATATGAAGTGTGCTTGGTTCTGTTTCTCAATTCTCGATATGAAGTGTGCTTGGTTCTGTTTCTCAATTCTCGATATGAAGTGTGCTTGCTTCTGTTTCTCAATTCTCGATATGAAGTGTGCTTGCTTCTGATTCTCGATATGAAGTGTGCTTGGTTCTGTTTCTCAATTCTCAATATGAAGTGTGCTTGGTTCTGTTTCTCAATTCTCGATATGAAGTGTGCTTGGTTCTGTTTCTCAATTCTCGATATGAAGTGTGCTTGCTTCTGATTCTCGATATGAAGTGTGCTTGGTTCTGTTTCTCAATTCTCAATATGAAGTGTGCTTGGTTCTGTTTCTCAATTCTCGATATGAAGTGTGCTTGGTTCTGTTTCTCAATTCTCGATATGAAGTGTGCTTGCTTCTGATTCTCGATATGAAGTGTGCTTGGTTCTGATTCTCGATATGAAGTGTGCTTGGTTCTGATTCTCGATATGAAGTGTGCTTGCTTCTGTTTCTCAGTTTTAGGTGTGTTTGGTTATATTAGTGTATAGGGGAGGGTGTTTTTCGGTTTCTCTGTGTGAGCTGTGAGGTGTGCTGTGCTTGCCCTGTTTAATCAGGGGCATGATGAGTACATCTGATTTGGAGTCAGTTGATCCACAACGTTCTGTCACTGTCTGGTCTGGAGCCAGTGCAGCAGCAGCTTACTTAACCAGTCTTAAGAGGATGAGGTAATCCTCATTCCTCAATTAGTGCTGGGGTCCTGAGAAGATTACCCTGACCTGTCTGTCAGAGGTCCAGCACCAAGGAAGTTACAGAAGATGAAGTGGGGATATCTGATATAAGGCCTTTTGAGAGCTTTCATTTAATTTCCACGGCTACATAGGAATTTGTGGAAATGTAACATCTTGACACCAAGTGAAATGTCAGTATGAATATGCAAGCACGTGTGCAATAGAATCAACTAAACTGTAATATTTTAACTTAAACTGAGAGTATTACATTTAGGTCAGACTCTTGTGTAGTAGGGAACACAAATACATAAACACAAACACACACACTGCCCTAAGCCAAGGACATGTATAGAAGAGGGAACACTCAGATTTAGGGGAGGTACCTCATTTTCTATGGATATGGCTTTGAAAAGAAGCCTATGGCCACACTCCTGCCATTTATGTATCACATACACACACACTCACACAAACACAAAGATTCATACACAAACTCACTCACACACGCAAACACATACACACACACACAAACTTGCGTACACACACACACTCACACACAAACTCACACGCTAATACACACACACACACACACACACACACACACACACACACACACACACACTCCCTCTCTCTCTCCCTCCCACATCAGAGCACTTCTCATTCCGTCCCTCAGTCAGCTTCTACTTCTCCTTGTCTCTGCCCTACTTTTTTAGGTCCAGTACAGTAGTTAAATCAAAGTGATTGAAGCAGTTGGGAGTTCATTCCAGTGGGGGGCTGCCTCATTGAATTACACTTTCAGCTGATGAGCGAAGCTTTTGGGGGGGATAGCAATAAAAAGCTAGCATGCATAATTTAGTACAGACTTGCACACAAAAGGATGATAGATAGATGCGTAAGTGTTGGGACAAATATGGTAGTCTATACAGACACAATTAAGTGTTTTGGCATCCTTACATGATTCGCTATTTCTTCTAAAAATAAGTTGAAATTGAAACCTTTGGGGTGTACACATAGGTATTTATTTTTGATTTAGAGGATAAAAAATAAATACATCTGAACTGAAATTTAGATTTTTCACTTGAAAGGCAAAAAATTGCCTGGACTAAATTATACAAAATTCAAATGAATATGGTTGGAGGCAGGTGATTTTCGTGTATGTCTAATTTACCTCACCTGAGGTAAATTGCTGGTGCATACAGGGTACAAATAGCCATTCAACCAGTTCTGAAAAGTGAAAAGGGAACATTTTGCTCCATTGCACTCCAATGTAAAATGCAATGTTTGCATCTAACTGCATCTGCATATGCAACAGCTCCAACTGGAGGTGCAGAGTATCAAAGTATCCCACATTATACCAAGTGTTTAATTACAAACAATGGCGTTGCGAGCTGCATTGACAGCTTGGTACCATCAAGTGCACCATCACACAGATCACATTGGATTAGGCCTCCCTCTGCCTCCCACTCATTGATGGTAAATGAGCAGTTATTCCTGCCCCAGATTAGGACACAGGTCTCAATCCTCCACGGCAGCAGGGTTTAGACTGCAGGACAGATGCTTGTTATGATTCCAGATGGCTGCTTGTGTGGTGGTGGAACACATAGAACACATTCAGTGCCTTGCAAAAGTATTCATCCCCCTTGGTATTTTTCCTATTTTGTTGAATTGCAACCTCGAATTTAAATAGATTTTTAGTTGGATTTCAGGGAATGGACATACACAAAATTTTCCAAATTGGTGAAGTGAAATTTTAAAAATAACTTGTTTCAAAAAAGTATTGAAAAAAGAAAAGTGGCGTGTACATATTTATTCACCCCCCTTTGCTATGATGCCCCTAAATATGATATGGTGCAACCAATTACCTTCAGAAGTCACATAATTAGTCCACCTGTGTGCAATCTAAGTGTCACATGACCTGTCACATGATCTCAGTATATATACACCTGTTCTGAAAGGCCATGGAGTCTGCAACACCACTAAACAAGGGGCACCACCAAGCAAGCGGCACCATGTAGACCAAGGAGCTTTCCAAACAGGTCAGGGACAATGTTGTGGAGAAGTACAGATCAGGGTTGGGTTATAAAAAATATCTGAAACTTTGAACATCCCACGGAGCACCATTAAATCCATTATTAAAAAATGGAAAGAATGTGTCGTATCAGAATTAGTTAGGTAACATTGATAAATAAGATGTTTTATCAATTTTCATAAATATGCTTATGTGGGAAAAAGTTACTTGGGGCCCAGAGAGGGGAGAGGTCAGGCTTGTCTTCATATGTCAAACCTGTTAAACCATGTGATGCTATGAAGAATGTCAGAAGGGGAGGAGGACAGAATGGAGGCTTGTCTTCTTATGGGAATGTGTCTGTAACTATTGTATGTCCCCTCTGAGGTTGCCCTTATCTTGACCTAGTATATGACCTAAGAGGCTCACTGTCTCCGTGAGCTTGTCCAGGAGGGGTTGTATTTGAGATGGGAGTATCTAGAATTGACAATTGATATATGCCATTGGATAAGGTAATGTTTTGGTACTATGATGTATCAAGAACGAGAAGTAGAACCTCGTCTAAGAGAGCAAACTGAACGATAATTTATATCTAATGCTATCTATCTATGGGATACTCCTCTTTCAAGTAAAAGGTTCTTTGTGAACTGTTCCTGAGATCTGTGTTTCGTCATGTGAGTTGAGATGGGTGTGTCTTGGCTATAAATGATACAAAGAATTGTTTTGTAAGCACTCTCAGAGAATTCATTTATAGACACTGAATTCATCTGAGAGTCACAGGGCTATGGTGAAGCTCATATATAATTAAAGATAGACTTTATAATATAACTCTGACGTGTGTGGTTTGCTCTCTCAATGTTTAGTAATACAGGAAATTACCACGACATACAGTATGGCATAATTACAAACCTGCCAAGAGGGGCCGCCCACCAAAACTCACAGACCAGGGAAGGAGGGCATTAATCAGAGGCAACAAAGAGACCAAAGATAACCCTGAAGGAGCTGCAAAGCTCCACAGCGGCGATTGGAGTATCTGTCCATAGGACCACTTTAAGCCATACACTCCACAGAGCTGGGCTTTATGGAAGAGTGGCCAGAAAAAAGCCATTGCTTAAAGAAGAAAATAAGCAAACACATTTGGTGTTCGCCAAAAGGCATGTGAGAGAATCCCTTAATAGCGTGCCCAGAATGAACTACCTCCTACTCTGTCCCAGTTGCTAATGTATGCATATTATTATTAGTATTGGATAGAAAACACTCTGAAGTTTCTAAAACTGTTTGAATGATGTCTGTGAGTATAACAGAACTCATATGGAAGGCGAAAACCTGAGAAAAATCCACCAGGAAGTGGGGAATCTGAGGTTTGTAGTTTTTCTAAGCTTGGCCTACCGAATACACAGTGGGATATGGATAACGTTGCACTTCCTACGGCTTCCACTAGATGTCAACCGTCTTTAGAGACTTGAATGAGGGTTCTACTATAAAGGAGGGGCTCATGAGACCTGTTTGAGTCAGTGGTCTGGCAGAGTGTCTCAGGCTTGTGACGCGCACTCCCGACAGAGTTACCTCTCATTCCAGTGCTTTTCTTCAGACATAGGAATTCTCCGGTTGGAACATTATTGATGTTTTATGTTAAAAACATCCTAACGATTGATTCCATACATCGTTTGACTTGTTTCTACGACCTGTAATGGAACTTTTTGAGTTTTTGTCTGGACGAAGTGCTTGCGCCTCATGAAGATGAATTAGTGGGCTGAACACGCTAACAACAAGTGGATATTTGGACGTAAATGATGGACTTTATGGAACTTTATGGAACAAATCAGTCATTTATTGTCAAACTGGGATTCCTGGGAGTGCTTTCTGATGAAGATCATCAAAGGTAAGTGAATATTTATGGTGTTATTTCTAACTTTTGTTGACTCCAAAATGGCGGATATTTCTCTGGCTGGATTGGGCTCTGAGCGCCGTTCTCAGATTATGCTTTTTAAGATAAAGTTTTTTTTTAAATCTGACACAGCGGTGGCGTTAAGGAGAAGTCTATCTTTAATTCTGTGAATAATACTTCTATCTTTTAGCACTGTTTATTATGAGTATTTCTGCTAAATCAAAACATTACTGCACGTAACACGCCAATGTAAACTGAGATTTTTGGATATAAATATGCACATTATCGAACAAAACATACATGTCTTGTGTACCATGATGTCATATGAGTGTCATCTGATAAAGATCATCAAAGGTTAGTGATTCATTTGATCTATATTTCTGATTTTTGTGACTCCTCTCTTTAGCTGGAAAAATGGCTGTGTGATTTTTTTGACTTGGCTATGACCTAACATAATCATATGTTGTGCTTTCGCTGTAAAGCATTTTTGAAATCGGACACGATGGGTTGATTAAAGATGTTTATCTTTCATTTGCTGTATTGGACTTGTTAATGTGTGAAAGTTACATATTTCAACAACAAAAAAATGAATTTTGCGCTGCCTTTTCAGTGGAATGTTGTCGAGGGGTTCCGCTAGCGGAACGCCTGCTCTAGAAAGGTTAACATATGGAAAAAGGTACTCTGGTCAGATGAGACTACAATTTAGCTCTTAGGCCATCAAGGAAAATGCCATGTCTGCCTCAAACCCAACACCTCTCATCACCCTGAGAATACCATCCCCACAGTGAAGCATGGTGGTGGCAGCATCATGCTGTGGGGATGTTTTTCATCATACAACACTCCTTCCATGGCCTCCAACTGCTCTTAAACGCTAGTAAAACCAAATGCATGCTTTTCAACCGTTCGCTGCCTGCACCCGCACGCCTGACTAGCATCACCACCCTGGATGGTTCCAACCGAGAATATGTGGACATCTATAAGTATCTAGGTGTCTGGCTAGACTGTAAACTCTCCTTCCAGACTCATATCAAACATCTCCAATCTAAAATCAAATCTAGAGTCAGCTTTCTATTCCGCAACAAAGCCTCCTTCACTCACGCCGCCAAACTTACCCTAGTAAAACTGACTATGCTACCGATCCTCGACTTCGGCGATGTCATCTGCAAAATAGCTTCCAACACTCTACTCAGCAAACTGGATACAGTTTATCACAGTGCCATCCGTTTGGTTACTAAAGCACCTAATACCACCCACCACTGTGACCTGTATGCTCTAGTCGGCTGGCCCTCGCTATATATTCGTCGCCAGACCCACTGGCTCCAGGTCATCTACAAGTCCATGCTAGGTAAAGCTCCGCCTTATCTCAGTTCACTGGTCATGATGGCAACACCCACCCGTAGCACGTGCTCCAGCAGGTGTATCTCACTGACCATCCCTAAAGCCAACACCTCATTTGGCCGCCTTTCCTTCCAGTTCTCTGCTGCCTGTGACTGCAACAAATTGCAAAAATCGCTGAAGTTGGAGACTTTTATCTCCCTCGCCAACTTTAAACATCTGCTATCTGAGCAGCTAACCGATCGCTTCAGCTGTACATAGTCCATCGGTAAATAGCCCACCCAATTTACCTACCTCATCCCCGTACTGTTTTTATTCATTTACTTTTCTGCTCTTTTGCACACCAGTATCTCTACCTGCACATGACCATTTGATCATTTATCACTCCAGTGTTAATCTGCTAAATTGTAATTATTCGCCTACCTCCTCATGCCTTTTGCACACAATGTATATAGACTCTTGTTTTCTTTTTTCTACTGTGTTATTGACTTGTTTATTGTTTACTCCATGTGTAACTTTGTGTTGTTGTCTGTTCACACTGCTATGCTTTATCTTGGCCAGGTCGCAGTTGTAAATGAGAACTTGTTCTCAACTAGCCTACCTAACAGCTTTGTAATCTCTCAACCAGCTTCACCTGGAATGCTTTTCCAATAGTCTTGAAGGAATTCACACATTTGCTGAGCACTTGTTGGCTGCTTTTCCTTCACTCTGCGGTCCGACTCATCCCAAACCATCTCAATTTGGTTGAGGTCGGGTGGATTGTGGAGGCCAGGTTATCTGACGCAGCACTCATCACTCTCGTTGGTAAGATATCCCTTACACAGCCTGAAGGTGTGTTGGGTCATTGTCCTGTTGAAAAACAAATGATAGTCCCACTAAGCCCAAACCAGATGGAATGGCGTATCGCTGCAGAATGCTGTAGTAGCCATGCTGGTTAAGTGTGCCTTGAATTCTAAATAAATCAGACAGTGTCACCAGCAAAGCACCCCCACACCATTACACCTCCTCTATGCTTTATGGTGGGAAATACACATGCAGAGATCATCCGTTCACCCACACCACATTGGGGCGGCAGGTAGCCAGTTACATTTTTTTTAAATCTAAAATATCACAGACACAGCAGTTGGAACCAAAAATCTCCAATTTGGTCTCCAGACCAAAGGACAAATTTCCACCGGTCTAATGTCCATTGCTCGTGTTTCTTGGCCCAAGCAGGTCTCTTCTTCTTATTGGTGTGCTTTAGTAGTGGTTTCTTTGCAGCAATTCAATCATGGAGGCCTGATTCACATCAGTTGATGTTGAGATGTGTCTGTTACTTGAACTCTGTGAAGCATTTATTTGGGCTGCAATTTCTGAGGCTGGAAACTCTATTGGCAGGTAACTCTAATGAATGAGTAACCTCTGCAGAAGCGGTAACTCTGGGTCTTCCTTTCCTGTGGCGGTCCTCAAGAGAGACAGTTTGATCATAGTGTTGGACAGTTTTTGCAACTGCACTTGAAGAAACTTTCAAAATTCTTGAAATGTTCAGTATTGACTGACCTTCATGTCTTATAGTAATGATGGACTGTCATTTCTCTTAACTTATTTGCACTGTTCTTGTCATAATATGGACTTGGTATTTTACCAAAAAGGGCTATCTTCTGTATACCCACCCCACTACCTTGTCACAATACAAGTGATTGGCTCAAACTCATTAAGAAGGAAAGCAATTCCACAAATAATTTCTGTTAATTGACATGCATTCCAGGTGATTACCTCATGAAGCTGGTTGAGAGAATGCCAAGAGTGTGCAAAGCTGTCATCAAGGCAAAGGGTGGCTAATTTGAAGAGTCTAAAATACAAAATATATTTTGATTTGTTTAACACTTTTTTTGCTTACTACATGATTTCATGTGTGTTATTTCATAGGTTTGATGTCTTCACTATTAGTCAAATAAATAGTTTAAAAAAATAATAATTGAATGAGTTGGTGTTCTAAAACTTTTGACCGGTAGTATAGAACACATAGAACAACACATTGAACAATACATGACCACAGGTATGTGGACACTGTCAAACATTACAGTTTCTTCTGAATGCTTAAACACTAACAGTCATTCTTGAAGCACTATAGTCTGAAACCATTAACACTTGTAGCCAATGCATTCATCAAGTGTGCCAAATTGATTGCATGTTCTCTTTTTTACACTCAGTTTGTAATTGTACAACACATTTTTTGCTAAACTGTAAATACAACTCACTGCTTTACACTCAATTTGCAATTTAATAACACACTTCTAGCAAAACTGTTAACATTGGTCTCTACATTGCTACACTATTTCGCCAATTTCCTTTCCACATTTACACATGTGAAAACACTTTTAGATCATGAGTTCACTTACAGATCAGAGCTTGAGCACTATAAATATGCCACAGGTAAACAATTGGTTCGGACAACAATGGAGGCCAATATTGGACAGAGAGTAAGAGGGGTGAAAACTAGAGGAGGAGAAGGACGTGGGGAAGGAGAGGATGGGGAAGAGGAAGGGTAGTCAGGAAAACAATAAACTGATGAAATCAGAGCGACTGTGGTTGACCATGTTGTCCACCGTGGGATGAGCATGAGGGAGGCTGGGCAACGGGTTCAACCAAATCTGAGCCGCTATACTGTTGCAGGTATCATCCGGAAATGAGAACCGGTAAGTAACTGTTAGTGCTGTAGTCTTACTGGTATAGAAATATGTACTATACTTTCACAATGAGAAGGATCTATCACTAAAACCATTGAAATGTTTTTACAGAACTGCAAGAAAACCAGTATCTGGTGGAAGAGGTCGACTGTTCACCCCAGAGCAGGAGACCCACATTGTAAATATGGTCATTGCAAATAACTGCATCAGACCCAGAGAACTGCAGGACCACATAATGTCAGATAACACCATATTCCAAAACGTCAACAGAGTGAGTCTCTCTGCACTGTCTTGTCTACTGAAACAGAGTGAGTCTCTATGCACTGTCTCGTCTACTGAAACACAATAGAATTAGGATGAAGCAGCTGTACAGAGTCCCCTTTGAAAGAGACTCAGACCGTGGAAAACAACTGAGATATGAATATGCGCAGGTAAGCTATACTATCCTATCATTGGTACTGGATCTAGAAGTGTATGGTGCTACATCATATTGACTGATCCCAGTCTTTTCATACTGTGCTACATTGTTTTGTCTTGTCTCTTTCAGAGAGTCATGGAGCTAGAAAAAGATGCAGTGCATTATGAGCTAATATATGTGGACGAGGCAGGTTTCAACCTTGCAAAAACAAGGGGGCGCGGCAGAAATATCATCAGACACTTTGCCATCATCAACGTCCCGGGACAAGTGGTGGCAACATATCAATGTGTGTGGCTATTAGCCAAAATGGTGTCCTTCACCATCATGCCCATACAACAGGCCCATACAATACTGCACACATTATCACATTTCTGGACCCCCTCCACAACAGACTAATCCCTAATGACCAGGGGACAGAGCAGCCCAGGTACGTTATCATCTGGGACAATGTTAGTTTCCACCGGGCTGCTGTGGGCCGCAATTGGTTCACGGGTCACCCACTTTTCATCGCACTCAAATCTCCCCTATACTCTCCTTTCTGGAATCCTATTGAAGAATTCTTCTCTGCATGGCGTTGGAAGGTGTATGATCACCAGCCCCACCAATCCCCTTCTACAGGCAATGGAGGAGGCTTGTGGAGACTTCGATCAGGAGTCATGCCAGGCCTGGATACGGAACCCCATGTGATACTTTCCACCTTGCCTTCGTCAAGACGACATCGCATGTGATGTGGATGAAGTCTTATGGCCAGACCCACGAAGGACGAGATGTAGCCTCGTTTTTTTAATTTTATTTTTTTCTACCACAAATGTTTTTGTTTTCTTCTACTGCGCTTTTGTTGTTTGAGGAGTGTTGGAACATTTTGAAAAAATACATATGTTTTCCCCTTATTTGTGTTGACTGTGTGTTATGTTCGGAAAACACTTCCATACTTTACACATTTGGATACCTGTGTGTTTACTACATGTATGACCCAAAAAAAATTCAAACTGCTGTGCCCTGCACACAGAAAAAGAAAAAGCCACAAGTGTTATTCATTTTTACCATCAGTGCCTAGTTGGTGCTTCATGTACTTATTCAAATGATGGTTTGTGTGTACTGTATTGACGCAAAAACACAATTTGTTTTAAGAGTTTGAAGAGTTTTGCAAGAATTGTTTGCGTTGGCAAGAGATTTATACTGTTTGGTGTAAGGTTTTGTGGTTAGTGTGTAGAGTTTTGCAAAAATGGCCTATAGTTTCAAAGATAGTGCCTAAGTAATCAGAAAAAATCTGTAATAAGGAGTTGGTCCCCCTTTGCTGCTATAACAGCCTCCACTCTTCTGGGAAGGCTTTCCACTAGATCAGGGGTGTCAAACTCAAATACCCAGTGGGCCAAAATGTAAAACCTGAACAAAGTCACGGGCCAACATTGAACAAATTAACATTTTAATATGGACCCAAACAAGTTTTGCTTTAACATTGAATATGGAACAAGCATCGCTTATTACCATACAATATATAATTTAATAGTGGAGACATGCAAAATCGAATTTCAAATGAAAAAACACATCAATGGCATTCATTTATTAAATAAATAAAATTTAAATAAAAATTGTATGCCTCTTTTCTATTTGCAGCCTTCTGATTTAAATACCAAAATAAACTTTTTCCACTGGCTAATAATTTTACAAATAAAATGATAATAAATCAATCAACCATTCAAGCCCATGCCTTGTAGCAAGAAAAAGTGCATAAAGAAAACGTTAATTATTGCACACTGGTCTAATCTGATGTGCCCAAGCCAGATACCTGGCATCTCTTCTTGGATGCTAGTTCATCAATGTCTGGGCTCAAGCTCTGAGCTGAAGAAATCCTCAGTATCGAGCGAAGATGTTCATCAGTCAGACGTCTCCTGTGAGTTGTTTTGGTCATCTTCATCGAGGAGAAAAGTTGCTCGCATAGATAAGTGCTGCCGAACATGAAGAGCATCTGAGCAGCTTGGGTGCGGAGCTGAGGCATTGTGTCAGGGATGAACCGTGGAAACTGTGCGGCGCCCACAGCATCATATTTTGACTTCAGCGTGTCGTTGCACTGGAGTTCAATCAGCTCCATTTGGATGTTGGTTGGTGCATTTTCCACATCAACTGCGAAGGGATTACTAAGCAGTTCAAACTTGCATTTCTGGGCATCGAAGTCGGCAAATCGCCGGCTAAACTCAGCGGCGAGAACACTGAGTTTTTCAGCAAACTTTGCGCATGGGAACACGGCGGTAGAGATCTGCGCTTTTATGGATTGGCAGCAGGGAAAATGGCAAGGGTTTCCTTGCAGCATCTGATTCTCCCACAGGCACAGTTTAGTTTTGAAGGCCCTCACTGCAGCGTACATGTCTGTGATGATGCGCCCCCGCCCCTGAAGCTGCAGGTTCAGCGCATCGAGATGGCTCGAGATGTCACAGAGAAAGGCCAGCTCACACAGGAACTTTTGCTCCCGGAGCTCTGCTGTATCCTTCCCTTTGGTTTCCAGGAATTGACATATTTCCTCACGCAGCTCGAAACATCTGTTCAGTACTTTTCCTCTGCTTAGCCATCTCACCTCTGTGTGATATGGCACGTCTGCGTATTCCGAACCACACTCCTCCAGAAAAGATTTAAACTGGCGGTGATTTAGACCTTTGGCTCTTATAAAGTTAACTACCTGTGTTACTGTGGTCATAACATGTTCCATCTTTAGGGCTTTGGCACACAGTGCTTCCTGATGTATGATGCAGTGGTAAACAGTTAGCTCACCTGCACAGTTCTCTTCCCGCATCTTCTCCCGAACCAGGCCCACCAGTCCACTCTTTTTACCGCACATCGCTGGCGCACCATCTGTCGTTAATCCAACGAGTTTATCCCACGGCAGTTTTATTTCAGTTACACATTTGGAAACCTCCTCAAAGATTTCCTTTCCTGTGGTTGTGCCATGCATTGATTTGAATCCTAATAGCTCCTCCGTAACACACAGATTTGAGTCCACTCCACGGATGAAGACTGACAGCTGAGCAGTATCAGATGCGTCGCAGCTCTCATCCACAGCGAGGGAGAACGCAACAAAATCTTTTCCCTTTTCCATCAGCTGGTCATACAGATTGGTGGCAAGATCACATGTGCGATCAGCTACTGTGTTCCTGCTCAGGCTCACGTTTGAAAATGCTTGTTTTTTTCTCTGGGCATACGAGGTCACAAACCTTCATCATGCACTTTTTCATGAACTCTCCCTCATTAAAGGGCTGGGCTGATTTTGCGATCTCTGCTGCCACTATATAACTAGCCTTTACAGCAGCCTCGCTTTGTGATGTGGCTTTTTTAAACATATTCTGTTGTGAAACCAAACTTCTTTTCATCTCCTCTACTTTCTGGCTCCTTTGAGTCATGTCCAGGTCCTTGTATTTGTCATGGTGTTTCGTTTCATAGTGTCGTCTAATGTTGTACTCCTTACTTACAGCCACGTTGACTCCACAAACAAGACAAACAGGTTTGTCTTTTACATATGTAAACAGATATTCTGCCTCCCACTTGTCCAGAAAGCTCCTGTTTTCTGCCTTTCTTTCGCCATTTTTGGGAAGGGTTAGCTCGCTGACAGTTGTAGCGTCTATGTTGCTATGACTACTGTCACAGAGGAGAGAGCGTTTCTGGGTCCTGTCCTGATTGGCGCGCGAAAACAGCAGAGCATTATGGGATTCGTAGTATTAGTGGTGAATGCGCTGTATAATACCGGCGGGCCAGCTCTAGTAGTAATTTGGTATTGTCTCGCGGGCCAAATATAATTACCCCGCGGGCCAAATTTGGCCCACGGGCCAGAGTTTGACACCCATGCACTAGATGATGGGACATTGCTGCGGGGACTTGCTTCCATTCAGCCACAAGAGCATTAGTGAGGTCGGGCACTGATGTTGGGCGATTAGGCCTGGTTCACAGTCGACGTTCCAATTCATCCCAAAGGTGTTCGATGTGGTTGTGGTCAGGGCTCTGTGCAGGCAAGTCAAGTTCTCGACAAACCATTTCTGTATGGACCTTGCTTCGTGCACAGGGGCATTGTCATGCTGAAACAGGAAAGGTCCTTCCCAAACTGTTGCCACAAAGTTGGAAGCACATAATCATCTAGAATGTCATTGTATGTTGTAGAGTTAAGATTTCCCTTCAATGGAACCAAGAGACCTAGCCCGAACCATGAAAAACTGCCCCAGACCATTATTCCTCCTCCACCAAACTTTACAGTTGGCACTATGCTTCCACCAAACCAAGATTCATCCGTCGGACTGCTAGATGGTGAATCGTGATTCATCACTCCAGAGAACGAATTTCCACTGCTCCAGAGTCCAATGACGGTAAATTTTACACCACTTCAGCTGATGCTTGGCAATGCGCATGGTGATCTTAGGCTTGTGGGCAGCTGCTCGCCAATGGAAACTAATTTCAGGAAGCTCCTGACGAACAGTTATTGTGCTGACGTTGCTTCCAGAGGCAGTTTGGAACTCGGTAGTGAGTGTTGCAACCGAGGACAGGCGACGTTTACGCACTAAGGGCTTCAGCACTCAGCGGCCCCTTTCTGTGAGCTTGTGTGGCCTGCCACTTTGCGGCTGAGCCGTTGGTGCTCCTAGATGTTTTCACTTCACAGGTGGCGTCCTATGACGGTGCCACGTTGAAAGTCACTGAGCTCTTCAGTAAGGCCATTCCACTACCAATGTTTGTCTATGGAGATTGCATGGCGGTGTGCTCGATTTTATACACCTGGATGGGAGTGGCTGAAATAGTCGAATCCACTAATTTGATGTGGTGTCCACATACGTTTGTATATATGGTGTAGAACAACACATAGAAAACATAAAATAACACAGAACACATAAAATAACTCAGAACACATAGAATAACACATAAAAGAACACAACACATAACACATAGAAAGGAAGGGAAAGGGGGATACCTAGTCAGTTGGACAACTGAATGCATTCATCTGAAATGTGTCTTCCGCATTTAACCTAACCCCTCTGAATCAGAGAGGTGCGTGGGGATGCCTTAATTGACATCCACGTCATCGGCATAGAACATATAGAACAACACATAGAACACATAAAACCATACACAGAACACATAAAACCATACACAGAACACATAAAACCACACACAGAACACATAAAACCACACACAGAACACAAAAACCACACATAGAGCACATAAAACCACACACAGAACACAAAAACCACACATAGAACACATAAAACTACACAGAACCACACGTAGAACACACAAAATCACACATAGAACACATAAAACATAAAACTACACACAAAGCCCACACATAGAACACATAGAACCACACATAGAACACATAAATCCACACGTAGAACACATAAAACCACACATAGAACACTTAAAACCACACACAAAACACATAAAACTACACACAGAACACATAAAACCACACATAGAACACATAAAACTACACACAGAACACATAAAACTACACACAGAACACCTAAAACTACACACAGAACACAAAACCACACACAGAACACATAAAACTACACACAGAACACATAAAACTACACACAGAACACATAAAACTACACACAGAACACATAAAACCACACACAGAACACATAAAACTACACACAGAACACATAAAACTACACACAGAACACATAAAACCACACACAGAACACATAACTACACACAGAACACATAAAACCACACACAGAACACATAAAACTACACACAGAACACATAAAACCACACACAGAACACATACAACCACACACAGAACACATAAAACCACACACAGAACACATAAAACCACACACAGAACACAAAACCACACACAGAACACATAAAACTACACATAGAACACATAAAACTACACACAGAACACATAAAACTACACACAGAACACATAAAACTACACACAGAACACATAAAACTACACACAGAACACATAAAACCACACATAGGCCGCAGTGTGAACTCACTCTCTAAATCTATAATACGTAATTTATTCTATATTATTTCTCATCCTAAACTGTGTTGTTGTTAGACTGCAAAACCAAAAGTGTTGATGTACTATGAAGAAGGCTATACAGTGTGTATCTATAGAACATGTCCATTTATGTTATATTATTTTACTACCTTATAGTAAACATTGTTATTTTAATATACACCCCGATACTAGATGCAGAGTTTATATATAAGGTTATTCAGCTACTAACTACTAGATGTCTGTATTCAGAGTTTATATATAAGGTTATTCAGCTACTGACTACTAGATGTCTGTATTCAGAGTTTATATAAAAGGTTATTCAGCTACTAACTCTACTTTATGTCTGTAGTCTTTTACAATTTAGAAAGCCCAACATTTCCTCTTTTCATCCCAGTACACACTACCTGCATTGCAATGCTACTGTACCTCACTGCAGCTTGAACAAGGACAATTTCCCTTGGTTGTGTTTTGCTCCCAAAAGTTTATGGATTAGTTCATTCTGATAATTGTACTGGGATGAGGGGGAAAACAGTGAAAAAAAATAAAAAATGACTTACCTGCAAACAGACTCAATGCATTAGCCTAGTAGCTGGAATATTCTTTCACAAGAAGCATAGAGAAAGGGAAAACCTCCCTAACAACAGATACTTCTACACACACAGAGCCGCAGCACACTCTCTCGCTCTCGCTCTTGCTCTCTCACACAGCCAGTGCATTACTCACCATCTGGTGATGTTTCAGTCTCCAAAGTGCTATAGCTCTTAAATAAGAAAAGTGCTTCAGTAGTATCTTTTATCCTCCCTGTGTGGAAAAAAACAATATGCTTCATCTGATGTTGCTGCTAACGGAGGTGTTTGGAGAAAGGTCCTGGTTCCTGTTGTATCTCTGTGTATCCTGGATGCTGGGGTCCCAAGGGAACAAACACATGCTCTTCAACTCCTGTCTTCTCCTCTGCTTCCTCCTTCTCTCTGCCTCTCGGGGTGGTCTCTCTCTCTCTCTCTCCCCTCTCCTCTCCTCTCAGGTCCTCTTACCGACTGTGCTTTCCTGGTAGTTGGAGAACACTACTGTCCAGAGGTTCAGTCTAGCTGTGTGTGTGTGTGTGTGTGTGTGTGTGTGTGTGTGTGTGTGTGTGTGTGTGTGTGTGTGTGTGTGTGTGTGTGTGTGTGTGTGTGTGTGTGTGTGTGTGTGTGTGTGTGTGAGCATGAAGCTTGGTTTGACAAAAAGAGTAACAGAGTGTGGTGCAGCTGTGTAAGCTCTCACACTGAATGAGAGAGCGAGAGAGATACAGAGAGAGAGAGCGAGGGGGATGGAGAGAGGGGGAGAGGGGGGGAGAGGGAGGGGGAGAGGGAGAGGGAGCGAGTAGGGAGAGCAGGAGAGAGAGGGAGAGAGAGAAAGGGGAAGAGTGGGGAGAGAGGGGGAGGGAGAGAGCGAGAGAGCAGGAGAGAGAGAGGGAGAATGGGGAGAGGGAGAGCAGGAGGGAGAGAAAGAGAGAATGGGGAGATAAAATGGTAGAGAGAGAGAGAGGGGAGAAAGGGGAAGAGGGGCGAGGGAGGGAGAGAGAGAACGAGGGGTGAGGGAGAGCAGGAGGGTGAGAGAGGGAATAGGGAGAGAGAAAGGAGAGAGAGGGGGAGGGAGAGAGGGAGGAGAGGGAGAGCAGGAGAGAGAGAATGGGGAAAGGGGAAGAGGGAGAGAGAAAGGGGGAGAGGGGAGGGGAGAGGGAGAGCAGGAGGGAGAGAAAGAGAGAATGGGGGAGATAAAATGGTAGAGAGAGAGAGAGGGGAGAAAGGGGAAGAGGGGCGAGGGAGGGAGAGAGAGAGCGAGGGGTGAGGGAGAACAGGAGGGCGAGAGAGGGAATGGGGAGAGAGAAAGAAGGAGAGAGAGGGGGAGGGAGAGAGGGAAGGGAGGAGAGGGAGAGCAGGAGAGAGAGAATGGGGAAAGGGGAAGAGGGGGAGAGGGGAGGGGAGAGGGAGGGAAAGGGGAGAGAGGGAAAGGTTGAGAGGAAGAGAGAAATAGAGAGAGAGAGAAAGAGGGAGAGAGAGAGAGAGAGAGAGAGAGAGAAAAATGGGGAGAGAGGGAAAGGTGGGGAGTAAGAGAGAGAGAGGGATAATTGGAGGGGGAGAGAGAGAGGGAGTGAGAAAGGGGGGAGAGGGGGAGCGAGAGAGGGAAAGGTGGAGAGGGAGAGGGGGAGAGAGAACGGGAGAGGGGCGAGAGAGTTGAAGTGAAGGGAGAAAAGAGAGGTTGTGAGGGCGGGAGGAATCAGCTGATATAGCTCAGTACCTCACAGAAGATCAGAGTGTCTCTATAGGCTGTTGTAAATCCTGGACCCTGAGCTGCATTTGTCCCAAAATGCCTAGTGATGGTCGCTGTATGTGTGCCTCTTTTCCATTACTTTCAGCTTTGCATCTGGTGGAAGACTATTGACTGCAGCAAAACTGCAAAACAATAAAAGCACCTCTGCTGCACCAGTGGCTCGTGCCAGGCAGCCAGGCAGCTTGACTTCCACTGATAAGGATCATGTCATTAAGAGATAGACTGAATCTGTTCTTGACTCATTCTGCTGTGTCATTGGTCTTGCTGGAAAGGTAGGCAATATCTGACAGGGAGGTATAGGTCTTCTGATTGGCTCCTCCTCTGTTCTGTCCAATTAGAGGTCACCAACAACTTACTCTACTCCAAGAGGGGGCTTAAAGATGTATCTTTGTTATCAACCTGTCATTGGTGTTGAATATCATTAATTCAGTCATTCAGTCAGTCAATCAGTCAGTGTGTGTGGTCCTCCTAACTTCTCCGGACTGCAGATGACATGGTTTTGGTCAGAAGGACTCATTAGTAGAGTGATCAGACTGGGTGTGTTTGTGTGCATCGTACCGACACCACATGACCAAAAGACACTACACTCCTGCTCGTCAAACATCTCATTCCACAATCATGGGCATTCATATTGAGTTGGTCCCCCCTTTGCTGCTATAACAGCCTCCACTCTTTCTGGGAAGGCTTTCCACTAGATGTTGGAACATTTCTGCGGGGACTTGCTTCCATTCAGCCACAAGAGCATTAGTGAGGTCGGGCACTGATGTTGGGCGTTTAGGCCTGGCTCGCAGTCGATGCTCCAATTCTTCCCAAAGGTGCCAGTCAAGTTCTTCCACACCGATCTCTACCAACCATTTCTGTATGGACTTCGCTTTGTGCATGGGGGCATTGTCATGCTGAAACAGGAAAGGGCCTTCCCCAAACTGTTGCCACAAAGTTGAAAGCACAGAATGCTCCAGAATGTCATTGAATGCTGTAGCATTAAGATTTCCCTTCACTGGAACTAAGGGGCCTAGCCCGAACCATGAAAAACAGCCACAGACCATTATTCCTCATCCACTAAACTTTACAGTTGGCACTTTGCATTGGGGCAGGTAGCGTTCTTCTGGCATCTGCCGAACCCAGATTCGTCCGTCAGACTGCCAGATGGTGACTCCAGAGAACGCGTTTCCACTGCAATGGCGTCTAGCTTTACACCCCTCCAGCCAATGTTTGGTATTGCGCATAGTGATCATAGGCTTGTGTGAAGCTGCTCAGTCATGGATACCCATTTCATGAAGCTCCCGACAAACATTTATTTTGCTGACGTTGCTGCCAGAGGCAGTTTTGAACTCGGTAGAAAGTGTTATAACCGAGGACGGATGATTTTTACGCACTACACGTGTCAGCACTTGGCGGTCCCATTCTGTGAGCTTGTGTGGACACTTTGCAGCTGAGCCGTTGTTGCTCCTAGACATTTCCACTACACAATAACAGCACTTACAGTTGACCAGGGGAGCTCTAGCGGGGCAGACATTTGACGAACTGACTTGTTGGAAAGGTGGCATCCTATGACGGTGCCACATTGAAAGCCACTGAGCTCTTCAGTAAGGCCATTCTACTGCCAATGTTTGTCTATGGAGATTGCATGGCTGTGCTCGATTTTATACACCTGTCAGCAACGAGTGTGGATGAAATAGTCGAATCTGCAAATTTGAAGGGATGTCCACATACTTTTGTATATATATAGTATACTTGCCTGCATGTGTGTGTGAGCCATCATAAAATTAGAGTAAATTGCATAATTACTAGGTTAGATGATATAAGAGGAGGTTAGATGATGTTAGATGAGGTTAGATATGTTTAGATATGTTTAGATGAAGTTAGATGATATAAGATGATATTAGATGAGGTTAGATGAGTTTAGGTGAGGTTAGATGATATTAGATGAGTTTAGATGAGGTTAGATGATATAAGATGAGGTTAGATGATGTTAGATAAGTTTAGATGGTACTTTTATTGTCTGTTATTCAGAAATTGCATTGCGTCAAAAGAGATCCACAACACAAAGAGAGACACGATATAGGCATAACATCAGACAATCAATAGCTAATTACCATTTTAACAAGACAATTAAGTAACCATCTGGTGAAATTAAGCATTGGTATCTCACAACACAGAACTCTGCAGAAGTATCAACAAGCACAGAGCTACTGTGAAAGCCTGGTAGATGTGTTCAGAGTCTCACCCTTCCCAGACACAATTTACCTGTAACGCACCCATCAAATCAAATCAAATCCAATTTGATTTGTCATGTGTCGAATACGACAAGTGTAGACCTTACTGTGAAATGCTTACTTACAAGCCCTTAACCAACAATGCAGTTAAAGAAATAGAGTTAAGAAAATATTTACTAAATTAACGAAAGTAAAAAAATGTAATCAAAAAGTACTTCAAGACAATGACTTAACAATAACGAGGCTAAGTACAGGGGGTATCGGAACCGAGTCAATGTGCAGGGGTACAAGATATTCGAGGTCATTTGTAAAGTGACTATGCATTTGTGGTGTAAATTACTCAAGTAAAAATACTTTAAAGTACTTCCGAAGTAGTTTTTGGGGTATCCGTAATTTACTTTACTATTTATATTTTTGACTACTTTTACTTTTATTCACTATATTCAGAAAGAAAATGTACTTTTTACTCCATACATTTTCCTTGACAACCAAAAGTACTCGTTACATTGTGAATGCTTAGCAGGACAGAACATCCCTGGTCATCCCTTCTGCCTCTGATCTGATGGACTCACTAAACACACATGCTTCGTTTGTAAATGATGTTGGAATGTTGGAGAGTGTGCCTCTGGCTATCCGTATATTTAAAAAATAAGAAAATGGTGCCGTCTGCTTAGCTTAATAAAATGAATTTTAAATGATTTTACTTTTGATACTTAAGTATATTTGAGTAATTACATTTACTTTTGATACTTACGTATATTTTAAACCAAATACTTTTGGGCTTTTACCCAAGTAGTATTTTACTGAGTGACTTTTACTTTTAATTCAGTCATTTTCTATTAAGGTATCTTTACTTTTACTCAAGTATGACAATTGGGTACCTTTTCCACCACTGCTATGCTTAGATAATAAACACGCTAGCCCGTCAGTGGTACCACAGTGTGCATTTTTCATGCAAACAGCAGCAGCCTGGTGTTAACTGTGCAAACTGCATAGAGGTTAACTGAAGGCCTGATTGATTTCCTGTCACACTATAATGCCCAACACCACACCCACCCAGCCTCTCAATAGTCTCTCACAGACGGACACAGTAAATTAGGCTTCAGGGTTTTTGCAGAGTCCATGTTTTCCTCTCTCAACTGACCTGTGTGTGTGTTCTATTTTTAGCCATTGGGGTGCAGATGTCCTTGGAGATGCTGGAGAAGAGGCTATGGACCATTGCCTTTCAGGTGAGGGAGCAACACACACAGAGACACACACAGACAGCTCCCCAATAACATACCACACTACTGACACAAATCCATCTCTGGTTCAGTTGGTAAGAGCATGGCAATGTCAAGGTCACAGGATCAGTTCCTGCGCAGGGATCACATACACACAATGTGTGACATCACTACAGATGTAGGATCTTAGTTTGAGCCAGTTTGCTACCTTAGGAAAATAATCCTGTAGCAACAGGAAATGTGAACTATTATGTGGATTATAATTAATGGACATTTTTGTAGGGTTCGGTACATTTTTCGTAAAGTAACGTCTGAAATGATCAGCAGCAAATTATCCTGCACACTGTATGTATATTTAGGACTATCTGCTAAGTGGTAATAGCTTATCATCTCTCTGTCTCTTTGTCTTTCTCCTGGTCTACCTCTGTCTCTCACGTCCACTCACAGCCCGCTGACACAGACGTACGTAAACAGTGACCTTTTTATTTTCTGTTGATACAGTACATGAACTCCTCTCTAGAGTGTAGAAGTTATCACACCATATTGACTGGCTGTTGAACCAGTCATGTTTATGTTGTTGTTATTGTGGTTAATATGTTCCAAATCCATATACAGCTATCAGTCACATGATTCAAGAGAATCTTTCTTTCTGTCTGTCTGTCTGTCTGTCTGTCTGTCTGTCTGTCTGTCTGTCTGTCTGTCTGTCTGTCTGTCTGTCTGTCTGTCTGTCTGTCTGTCTGTCTGTCTGTCTGTCTGTCTGTCTGTCTGTCTGTCTGTCTGTCTGTCTCTCTGTCTGTCTGTCTGTCTGTCTGTCTGTCTGTCTGTCTGTCTGTCTGTCTGTCTGTCTGTCTGTCTGTCTGTCTGTCTGTCTGTCTGTCTGTCTGTCTGTCTGTCTGTCTGTCTGTCTGTCTGTCTGTCTGTCTGTCTGTCTGTCTGTCTGTCTGTCTGTCTGTCTGTCTGTCTGTCTGTCTGTCTGTCTGTCTGTCTGTCTGTCTGTCTGTCTGTCTGTCTGTCTGTCTGTCTGTCTGTCTGTCTGTCTGTCTGTCTGTCTGTCTGTCTGTCTGTCTGTCTGCAGTGTACTGACGTGGAAGGTGTCTGCCCTCTCAGCTGCCAGAGCACTGTAAGTACTGAGCCTGTTCTGCAGTGTTTGAGTCAGTTCCCATTGAATTCATGAATGTCAATATCATCATTGAATAAGTGCCATTACAACTAATGTCCTGTCTCTTATTCCTCCAGGATGTCAACTGTTTCCTTGTGGACAGCAACGGCTTCATCATAGTCTCGAAAGAGAGGTCAGAGGTAAGGGTCTGACAGCATGATCACCCAGTGACCCGAACAGATCAAACCAATCCATTCAGCTAACACCACCATGATACACCAGTTGACAACTCTTATGTAACCCACATCTAGTCTAGTACATCGTACATGCTTTGTTATGTAATGAATGATAACTGTGGTTAATGAACACGTTGAACCGTTTGATAAGCAGATCAGCAGACCAAGGGAGGGATCATTTATATAATCACCTGGTCGGCTTGACCATGTATATGCACGCAAGGTCAGGTGGTCGCATCTTAACACATTTCTTAGAGGGCATGTTCAGCGCAGGTGTCTCCATAACAAAGATAGATAGATAGATAGATAGATAGATAGATAGATAGATAGATAGATAGATAGATAGATAGATAGATAGATAGATAGATAGATAGATAGATAGATAGATAGATAGATAGATAGATAGATAGATAGATAGATAGATAGATAGATAGATAGATAGATAGATAGATAGATAGATAGATAGATAGATAGATAGATAGATAGATAGATAGATAGATAGATAGATAGATAGATAGATAGATAGATAGATAGATAGATAGATAGATAGATAGATAGATAGATAGATAGATAGATAGATAGATAGATAGATAGATAGATAGATAGATAGATAGATAGATAGATAGATAGATAGATAGATAGATGCGGTGGCAGAGAGAGGGGGGAGAAGAAAAAGAAAGAACAGCCTCCGTGAGCACAGCCTGCCCATAGAGTCCAGTCATCACAGGCAAACCTGGCTGCCCAGAGAGGACGGGCTGTGCTCACTCTGCCCCCGGGGAGAGGTAGAGACAGAGCTGCATTTCCCATTACACTGTGTCAAAGACTCAAAGCTCATCAATAAGCTAAGGACCCTGGGACTAAACCCCTCCCTCTGCAACTGGATCCTGGACTTCCTGACGGGCCACCCCCAGGTGGTAAGGGTAGGTAACAACACATCCGCCACACTGATCCTCAACACTGATCCTCAGGGGTGCGTGCTCAGCCCCCTCTTGTACTACCTGTTCACTCATGACTGCATGGCCAGGCACGACTCCAACACCACCATTAAATTTACCGATGACACAACAGTGGTAGGCGTGATCACCGACAACGACGAGACATCCTATAGGGAGGAGGTCAGAGACCTGGCTGTGTGGTGCCAGGACAACAACCTCTCCCTCAACGTGATCAAGACAAAGGTGATTATTGTGGAATACAGGAAAAAGAGGACCGAGCATGCCCCCCATTCTATTGATGGGGCTGCAGTGGAGCAGGTTGTGAGCTTCAAGTTCTTTGGTGTCCACATCATCAACAAACTAACATGGTCCAAGCACACCAAGACAGTTGTGAAGAGGGCACGACAAAACCTATTCCCCCTCAAGAGACTGAAAAGATTTGGCATGGGTCCTCAGATCCTCAAAAGGTTCTACTGCTGCACCATCGAGAGCATGGTTGCATGGTTGCATCACTGCCTGGTATGGTAACTGCTCAACCTCTGACCGCAAGGCACTACAGAGGGTAGTACGAACGTCCCAGCATAGGACCTCTATACCAGGCGGTGTCAGAGGAAGGCCCTAAAAATTGTCAACGACTCCAGCCACCCTAGTCATAGACTGTTCTCTCTGCTACTACATGGCAAGCGGTACCGTAGCGCCAAGTCCAGGTCCAAGAGGCTTCTCAACAGCTTCTACCCCCAAGCCGTAAGACTCCTGAACATCTAATCAAATGGCTACCCAGACTATTTTCAGCCAAAATGTGCAGTTTTGTCAGCCAATTGTGTGTAATCCAGCCACAACCTGAGGGACAGCCAGTGAAAACTAGAATGTAACAATAGTTTTTAGCGTTGTGTATTGTCTTTCATACCATGCCATGTGGCTTCTCAGCCATGTTACAATTAGCCTACTGACATTACTTTCATTTAATATTATTCTCATGACAATTGCTGTAGTTGCTGTTAATGTTAATATCATTTCCACTGCTACTACGCCTGTTATTAGTATTACTTTCTAACTGTTAGTCCAACCATTTTTTTGTACCTTTATTTTGACAGGGAGTCATGCTGAGATACAGATGAACCCTGTAATTACAAAATATATATATATATCAATACACTACGAAAAGCAAAACAGAGGGGAAAAAACACAATCGTAGAAAACAAACACATTCTTCAGAGTAAAGGTCCTCAATCAGCCATCTGAATTGCCATAGAGGCACTTCATACAGTATGTGTACTTTGACAATGTAATTAATTTAACTTGCCATGTCAATAAAGTCTGTTGAATTGAACTGATTTGAGAGAGAAGAGGACACTGTGAGGCAGTAAGTAACAGGCCAAAACAACACCTGGAGCACTCATAGGACCCTTATGGTCCTAATCCCTCTTACAGGAATTAGCAGAGAACTGGCTGATTAACTGGAGCTAAAGACAGTAAGCAGCCACCTTATCACTAACTGGAGCTAAAGACAGTAAACAGCCACCTTATCACTAACTGGAGCTAAAGACAGTAAACAGCCACCTTATCACTAACTGGAGCTAAAGACAGTAAACAGCCACCTTATCACTAACTGGGGCTAAAGACAGTAAACAGCCACCTTATCACTAACTGGAGCTAAAGACAGTAAACAGCCACCTTATCACTAACTGGAGCTAAAGACAGTAAGCAGCCACCTTATCACTAACTGGAGCTAATGACAGTAAACAGCCACCTTATCACTAACTGGAGCTAAAGACAGTAAGCAGCCACCTTATCACTAACTGGAGCTAAAGACAGTAAACAGCCACCTTATCACTAACTGGAGCTAAAGACAGTAAACAGCCACCTTATCACTAACTGGAGCTAAAGACAGTAAGCAGCCACCTTATCACTAACTGGAGCTAAAGACAGTAAGCAGCCACCTTATCACTAACTGGGGCTAAAGACAGTATGCAGCCACCTTATCACTAACTGGGGCTAAAGACAGTATGCAGCCACCTTATCACTAACTGGAGCTAAAGACAGTAAACAGCCACCTTATCACTAACTGGAGCTAAAGACAGTAAGCAGCCACCTTATCACTAACTGGGGCTAAAGACAGTAAACAGCCACCTTATCACTAACTGGGGCTAAAGACAGTATGCAGCCACCTTATCAGTAACTGGGGCTAAAGACAGTATGCAGCCACCTTATCACTAACTGGAGCTAAAGACAGTAAACAGCCACCTTATCACTAACTGGAGCTAAAGACAGTAAACAGCCACCTTATCACTAACTGGAGCTAAAGACAGTAAACAGCCACCTTATCACTAACTGGAGCTAAAGACAGTAAACAGCCACCTTATCACTAACTGGAGCTAAAGACAGTAAACAGCCACCTTATCACTAACTGGAGCTAAAGAAAGTAAACAGCCACCTTATCACTAACTGGGGCTAAAGACAGTAAACAGCCACCTTATCACTAACTGGAGCTAAAGACAGTAAACAGCCACCTTATCACTAACTGGAGCTAAAAACAGTAAACAGCCACCTTATCACTAACTGGAGCTAAAGACAGTATGCAGCCACCTTATCACTAACTGGAGCTAAAGACAGTATGCAGCCACCTTATCACTAACTGGAGCTAAAGACAGTACCAAGCAGCCCACGCCACCTTAACTTGACTTCACTGCAGAGGGAGGACTGGACTAACCGTATTACTGAGAATTAGTGGGGTGGAATGGACAAGGGCCATGGCAGTGTTCATAACATAAGTGTTCACAACATAAGTGTTCATAGCATAACAGTGTGGTGGGTATTGAGCCCTTAAATCTTAGAATGCACTTGAAGACTATGACCGTGGGGGGCTATAAGACCCTATTATACTACACATTATAGTAGGTAGTCAGTGTGGAATCTTATATCATGCGTGTACCCGGGGATAACCATGGCCTACTAAAACCCCTTTGATAAAAACAACTGCAGATTAAATGAAGAATTTCCTGCAGTCAAATGACCAAATCACAATATGTTGGCCTCATGGGTGGAATGTTATTAATATTTGTCATAATTTCATAATGAAAAAAATATATCTTTGGGGTTAAGGAGGAGTGTGGGCTGGAGGTGAGTGAAACAAACACACACACACCATCTTGTTCAGCCTGTCAGTGTATACGTATTCCTACTGCATCACTGCCAGTCCCGATTTAATAAAACATTTACTGACATTAAGACTATTCAGGCCAAACCAAGGATGCACATATTTAAATTTTCCCTCTTAATTCAATATGTTTATGTCTCCGTAAGGCACTAAAGCAAACCTTAGTAAGCAGATATTATGATAAAGTGCTACCCCGTAACATTTTGCTGAGGTTAGGACTTTGACAAAGTTTTGTGGGAACACCAAGTGCTCCCCCTTTTTATTCAGAGAGAGGGATTGGGCTAAGGCAGAGCTCTGTAAATATTTAATCATTCAGGATACGGCAGGAGTACAGTGCTGCCTTCAAGAAATGGGTCATAACCAACTTCCTTAGAATTTCTGATGTGCATAGCTCGTACTAGAGTGTGACTAAGCAGAAACAAAGTCTAGATGCTGACAACACAACATGTAGTATGTTGGTAATAGATTTGATGGAGGACACACTGCTGTTTTGGTTCTGCATTAGATTCCTGTCCTAGGATGGATGCATTGCCTGCCAAGTTTTGCACCGAAACGTTGTTGCGTTTTTATTTCACTGCATTTCTTTCAGGTAAATAGAGCATCAAGTTCCATTCCGGGCTCTGGCTTCAGGGACCAGAGCTCACACTCAAACACACAACACACACACACACACACACACACACACACACACACACACACACACACACACACACACACACACACACACACACACACACACACACACACACACACACACACACACACACACACACACACACACACACACACACACACACACACACACAGACACACACACACACACACACACACACACACACACACACACACACACACACACACACACACAGACACACACACACAGACACACAGACACACAGACACACACACACAGACACACACACAGACACACACAGACACACACACAGACACACACACACACACAGACATACAGAGACAGACACTTGGCAAACACTGTATCTCTTAAAAAGCCACAGGGAAATTTGTCTCCTTCCCTTCTCCCTGAGATTGAAATAAAGTGTCAGCCGCAGTTAGAGAGAAACGGGAAGAGGAGGGAGGATGACTTGGAAACTTGGACAGTGTGGCTTAAACAAAGTGACCTTGAATAATTCAGAGTACAGGGATGTGCTACAGTAAGAGAAGACAGATAGAGGGGAGTGTATACTGTACTGTATATGAGGTTAACCTTTCTGTCATGTTAAATAAGATGTGACACTCATTCACAGACAACAGTATCACCCTGTGAAGTATAAAACGACTAACATAGAGTACATGATAGTAACAGGTAAATACATAGAGGTACAGAATACTGTAAGGAGCAAGAGGGCATCTTAAGTTTAGCCTCTTGTGGCTGTGTCTAATTGATGGTGTTGCTATGGGAGTTTGTGCTAGGTCATACAGATTTGAAGCAGGTACTGAAGGCTATTATTGGTGTTACGCAATTTCCCTCTGGCTCCATCTCTCTGACGCTAAAGAGATCCCTTGTATAGTCAGAAGGCTCTGTAGACCTAGACGATGTAATCTCTGAATATAACCCCCTCCTGTCATCGTCTCTACAGGTCGGACGTTTCTTTGGGGAAGTGGACGGGTCTGTGATGGCAGCGTTGATTAAGTCGGGCATGTACAAGAAGTAAGAGGAGCTACATTACGATGGATATATATATTATACCATTGATTGATCCTATTGTGCAAGGTTATGTAATCCCTAACTTCGTAGACCCTTTCCTGCAGTCAAATGTATTAATATTCTTCATAATTTCATAATTAATTAACTTTCTTTGCCGCTGAAAATCTGGTGTTTCTACGTCAAACAGTTTGCTATATTTCAGTCTTCAGTGATGTACATAAAGTGTCATATTAGGATGCAAACTCAACATTGAATACATTTCAACTCTATATCTGACATGGTACACATGTCTTATTTTACTTAAGCCCATAACCATGTGTGTGAGGTGTGTACGTTTTTGTTTCAAAGTAGATTTGTTTAAGACTACCAAGAAACACTCTGTGTGACCCTGAATTAGCCCAGTGCAGTAAAAGGCTAATCGTTGTGTGTCCAACAGGGTGTCGTTGTATGACTACCAGGGAATGTGCAGATCAGGACACAGTCATTCCAGTAGTGCTCGCCCTCTGCTCAGCGTGAGTCATGTTTATCAATATTTCTTAACCCTGAAGAAGTCCCTATTTGCTGAAACATTTGTAATGTGCTGCCTGCTGGTTATATAATATAATATAATTACTTAACAGATGCTCTCTTCTTGTTCTTTTTCACTTGGGTTACCTATGTTTTATTCTCTTTCATTTCTCTCTCTCTCTCTCTCTGTATCTTTCTTTCTCTCTCTGTGTATCTCTGTATCTCTGTATCTCTCTCTGTATCTCTGTATCTCTCACTCTGTATCTCACTCTGTATCTCACTGTATCTCACTCTGTATCTTACTGTATCTCACTCTGTATCTCTATCTCTCCTTCCTGTAGCCTTTCTATGGCCTTGCTGCAGTGATTAAATGGTTCTTCTCTCACATGTTGATGTAAGTGTGAGATGCACTTTTCAGGCTGAGTTTATGAAAAATGGTCTGTATATGCTGTTTGTCATCACTCTAGTGTAATGTTGTTTTGAACTGAACTGAATTGTTTTTGACACTTCTTTTTCTCTCCCAACAATTCTGCTTCTGTACAGGTTCTTACTGGAGTTCAACTTCTGTGG
>NC_056429.1:14760973-14905973 GCF_018296145.1 Oncorhynchus tshawytscha
GGCTCAATCAAAACACATTGTGATCCGATTGTGATCAGATCATCCTGCCCACACATTGTGTCTGAATATCTTGCAAGTGTAGACAGATCTGGACAGAGAAACTATTTAAAATAAGTATTCTGCCCTCTAAGTGGCATCATTGACTGAGTACATCAATAGGTTTTACAATAAATATTATTTAGAAAGGATAGCTGTGAAAACATCTGCATAAAAGTAGGAACAGGACATCTGGTCACAATCCAGAAACAGTGGATGGCTAATAGACACATTTCTGGAAATACGGGCACAATCGGAATGTAGACAAGATCAGGAAAAAGGAACCATGTTAGCACCAGGTATAAACTGGGCTTAACACCACACTATACAGTTGTAGTGTGAGGGCTTAATCACCAATTACCCGTGCAAGGCTGAGAGATGGAAGAGGCAGTGCACATTTCAACACATCCAGGGGAGTATATTTTTTATCTTTCTGCCAGTAGCATTTTGATGAACTAGGATATTAACATTGTTCATAACCAGCACCTTTATGTCATTGGTATATAGAGATGAACGACATGTTTTGAAATGTAGCATTCATTTGTGGGAGGGAAAGAAACAGTTGGGAGGAAGCCCCTTTTATTGAAATAAATAGCTGAAGATATCAAAACACGAGGCAAATGTACATGATTCAGTTGACAAAATTATTTATGTGGAGAAAGAGAACACATGCAACTCATAAAAAGATAAAATCTCTCAAACACAATGTGTCCACTGTCCATTAAATTAACCTTTGAGTACCATGAGGCGCACCTCCAATATGGCCAATAATAAGGCATTGAAAGATTTGCATTCTGATTGAAAGTTTGTTTTGCACTCCGATAAATATATCCGGGGGCAGTGTACTATGCTAAGTCACCCAACCCTCCTCTCTGCCTAGGCTACATGACTGGTGTGTGCTAAGACAGAGGTTGGGTTAAGAGGTTGCCTGTCACCGTTTGTGCTGCCTATTGGGCCTGTTTCTCCTTGGCTGTGTCCAGCTCCTCAGCTAGGTCCCCTCTCTCCTGGTTCCAGTCCTTCAGGCCTTCTGGCAGACTGGTGTCCTCTTCAAAGCTGCCTGTCCCCTCCACAAACTCCTCATAGGTTGACTTCTCCTCAAATGGCCGTGGCCCCAGCAGCTCCAGCATGTCTGCCTTGTCCAGGACCTCCTTCTCCAGGAGACGCTTCCCCACCTGGGGTGAAGAGAGAGGAACGGTGGGGTCCCAGTGACATTCATGACACAGGGTGAACATGATAAAGAGCCAGACAGCAGCTCTAGGGTCTACTATATTTCTGTTTGATCTTAAAGCTGCCATCCTTAATGGTGAAACGGTCACGTACGTTTTGAGATATTACAACAAAGAAGTTACTGCAAACCATCAACACAGTTTTTTCCTCATCAGACATTGCACACACGATAGAAGAGCACAATATGTACTGCCATCATTTTTTTACCATGCTGCACAACGCTCCTCAGCTCTGCTATAATAACAACGGTGGTGGGGCGGTCAGTGGTGCTGTTTCCCCATCTTTACACCCAGTAAGAATCCCTTGACAATCGAGCAGGACATGACAGAGTAATCTGAAAATCTGAAAACCTTAGAACTACGTGATGTTCACTTAGGTCAATGCAATTCTCACCATGTCCACGCACTCCCTCTTGTCCACAATCAGCTCCATGGTCCTCTGATAGGCGCTGTCCACCAGGTCTCTGACCTCCTGGTCTATGAGCTCTGCAGTGGCCTCACTGTAAGGCTTCTCCATCACCATCTCCCCTTGCCGAGGAAGGTCGAAAGACACCTGGCCTACCTTCTCACTCATCCCAAACTGCACTATCTGGAGACAGGAAGAGATGTGGGGATCAGAAATACAACAGGTACTGTGAGATAATTAAGCCATAAGGCCCGAGGGGGTGTGTTATATGGCTAATATACCATTGCTAAGGGCTGTTCTTATACACGATGCAACGCAGAGTGCCTGGACACTGCCCTTATCCGTGGTATATTGGCCATATAACACAAACCCCCCGAGGTGCTTAATTATAAACTGTTTACCAACGTAATTAGAGCAGTAAAAAATAAACGTTGTCATACTTGTAGTATACAGTCTGATATACCACGACTATCAGCCAATCAGCATTCAGGGACTCAAACCACCCAGTTTATAATAGACAGTAACATTTCCTAAGACAAACTTCTATCAACACTGTTGAATAGTAACCATAGCTTTTTTTAACCATCGATTGTAACTGGGGATTCATTTTAAAAGCTCTGGGGATTCATTCTGAAGGGTCTGAGGCTGAAACGTTAGCTTAGCTATCAATTAAAGTGCAGCGCTTGAACTTTCCTCTGAATGCCATACAGTAGGGTACCTGTGCGTAGGCTGACTGGGTGACCTTCTTCAGGTCGTCCTGGGCTCCAGTGGTGATCTTCCCAAAGAAGACATGTTCAGCCACACGTCCTCCCAGCATCATACACATCCTGTCAAACAGCTGCTCCCGCGTGTACAGGTACTGCTCCTTGGGGAGGTACTGGGCATAGCCCAAACCCTTCCCTCTGGGGATGATGGACACCTAGGGGAAGAGAAAAGGGACACATGGCATTAGAATAATGACAGAAAAGCAACTTTACAAATCCTGCTCCTCTAGATCACACATGCCACATCTTTTAATCTCATTGTATCAACACGTGTGGTTGAATTGTGTTTTTAAATGATCAAATAAATCACATCAAGTCATATCCAAACATTTCCATCAAACTCACTCTGCAAGAGATCCTCAATGCAAAGAGAAAAATATGGAGCTGAACCTGCAGAATGTGATTTTTCAAATGCAGAATGGACATTTGATTGAATTGGGCCATAAAGCACCTCATGACGTAAGCCTTAAATGTCCACACAAAGAGACCGCTATGCCTGCAGACTGCTACCCGTCATGGGGACCTAGTTTGCTCTCTTGACTCATAGTTATACAGCAAAATGAGCTCAAACAGTTCTCCCATTCTCCTACTGATTCCAGTTTTTTCTTCATTTCTTTATTTTGGGGATTTGTGTGTATTGTTTGCTATACTGCACTGTTGGAGCAAAAAATATAAGCATTTCTCTGCACCGTCGATAACATCTGCAAAATACACTATATACACAAAAGTATGTGAACATCCCTTCAAATTAGTGGATTTGACTATTTCAGCCACAAGCCGGAATACCCGACTGCAAGCCAGGCCTAATCACCCGACATCAGTGCCCGACCTCACTAATGCTCGTGGCTGAATGGAAGCAAGACACGGCAGCATTGTTCCAACATCTAGTGGAAAGCCTTCACAGAAGAGTGGAGGCTGTTATTGCAGGGGGGACCAACTCCATATTAACACCCATTATTTTGAAATGAGATGTTCGACGAGCAGGTGTCCACATACATTACATGACCAAAAGTATGTGTACTTGACCAATAACTGATTTATGCAATTGAGACAAACGTACTCATTTTGGGCCATGTCAATTTTGAAACCTAAATGTGTGTTAAACCCATGCATGAGAATCAAAATTATTATTTTAGAACCCCACTCAAATCCATTCAATATCCCCATATTCCAACCTGTGATCCAGTTGTGTGACAGACACAGTCATTGACCCGTCTGCAAGCCAATGTCAGAAACTGTTCAGTATGACCATGTGAACAGTACTGCAGTGGGACTTGGATGATATGTATACTATTTCACACCTGGGATGTATAAGATGCGTTTTGAGACTGGACAGTATTGCGAGAGATTGTTATTGCCCTAGCACTATATAGCTGATTCAAATAACCAAATCATCAAGCTTTGAATATTTGAATCAGCTGAGTAGTGCTAGGGCAAAAACAAAACGTGCACACGGGGGTGTCAAGACAGAGTTTGGGATACCCTGCTCTATTCACCAACACACGGTGGAAGGTGCTGCTGAGCTGTCTGTTGTGTGCAGTGTCAAAACTGCATTATGAAAGTCACATGCAAATGTGCTAGTAAAAAAAAAATATATATTTCTCTGGTTAGCAACCCCCAACCAAACAGCCAGGTAAACAAAACCAGACCTTTAAAAGAGGGAGTTACTGTACCTTCAGCAGTGGGTCAGCATGTTGCAGGAACCAACCCACTATGGCGTGGCCAGCCTCATGGTACGCTACAGTCTTCTTCTCATTGGGCTGCAGAACCTGGGTCTTCTTCTCAAGACCTACAGACAGAGAGAGACAGACAGCAGGGTTATATCTCCACCATTCTATTAGAATTAGTTGTTTTTTTGTGTTCGTGTCTATGACTAAAACACCTTTAAGTCCCATTTTAGTAATTTCATCCTTCTTATTTTTAGTTATAATCAGTTGACTAAAACTCTGGGACAATTTGTCTAGTTTTAGTCATTTTAGTCACATATTAGTCAGTGTATTTGTTTTACTTTCAAAGCCTACATGAAAGCAAGAGATGGTAAAAATGATTGTTTCTCGTTTAAGCTAGTTACAATTGAAGTAACTAGCTGGCTGCCCATCAGTTCAAAAGATTGACGAGTGACTGAATGACGAGTGACTGAATGACAGCCTGGGAGCTGTGTGGGAGAGCCGGGCAGATCGGCTCAATCAGATCACGCAACTGACGTTAATTCTGCCAATGAGAGGATTGCATTAAATACTTGGCATGCATGCTTATGATTGGACTAAACAGATGAAAAGAAGCTTCCCATTGGGCACACACTGGTTGAGTAAACATTGTTTCCACGTTGACTCAATGTGGAATAGACTACTGTGCACAGCGGGTTTATGTCAAATTGAATGTCCAATAGTCAAGTGGATTTCTCATCTTGTCACATTTTTGTCAACTAAAATGTTTTTCCATGGCGTCTCATCTTGTTATCGTCATTAGTTTTCTCAGGGAAAATAGGTTGTTGAGAAATATTTATTGTCATAGCTATAGTTGATTTAATGAACACTGATTCACAAAGCTGAGATAACATAATAATACAAGGACATTACAACATTTACAACCCACCTCCAATGACCCTGTCGATGGCCTGCTCAAAGTGTTTCCCTTCCACATGTGGGTTGAGATGTCTAGCAGCAATGAGGGCTGCCTCGTTACACACGTTAGCTATGTCGGCTCCTGGTGAAGACAGGAAGACAGAGAGGATGTTTCAAAAACATTCACATGATAATCAACATGGCCATCTCTCACACAGAGCAGCTCAACTTGCCTGTGAAGCCTGGTGTGGCGGCAGCCATCTTCCTGGCCAGTCCGTCTTTGTCCATAGCAGGGTCCAGTTTGATGGGCCGTAAGTGCACTTTGAAGATGGACGCCCTGCCTTTGATGTCAGGTGGGCCTGAAACATGGACATGTATTGGATTTCATGAAAGGCTCATTTAGTCTGCTGATTAGGAAATTGTTATGTATGGGTTATAAATGTGTTATGAAATCCTTAGATGTACATAAAGTCTTACCGAATGGGTAGTACTTCTCAATATGAATATCAATATGCTGTATGTTGACATTTCACTGAAATTACCACAGCACAGCCTGAACTCCAGTTCAATTGAAAGACTCCATACCTATGTAAATCTGCCTGTCAAATCTGCCAGGCCTCATGAGTGCAGGATCCAAGATGTCTGGTCTGTTGGTGCCAGCCAGGACGACGACATTAGTGCTGGTGTTGAATCCTAAAAGAAAAACACTAGGGAATTACCCTCACACTATATGCATTACAGTTCATTAAGTAAACATTTTAGAGTAAAGCAGAAAACAACAGCTTTATAACAGATGACATCAGAGCACCATTGTCACATAATAACAGTTATTATTTCATAAATAGGGGACACCTATGAGATTAACCAGCAATATGATAGAGAGTGTGATAGTTTGCGATCTCATTTCTCATACTCACCATCCATCTCCACTAGCAGCTGGTTGAGAGTGTTCTCCTGCTCGCTCTGGCCACCAAAATTCCCCCCGCCCCTCTTGCGACCCACGGCGTCTATCTCATCTATAAACAGAATACAGGGGGCGTTCTTCCGGGCCATGGCAAACATGTCTCTCACCTACAGGGGGGAAACAGTCAATACTAAGTCTCTAAAACATTTTAATTCACATCCTCACAGTAAGCAATGCATTTCAAGTAAAATAGATTGAAATGTATCTATGTGGTTAGATAGCTAGTAGATACCGCTATTTTCAGCTATGATCTAAAATGCACATCATGTGATTTGAAAACAGATGTTATGGAGTCAGGTGCAAGTGTTCCCTCTGGTTCTAGTGTGAACTCACCCTGGCAGGCCCAACACCCACAAACATCTCCAGGAACTCAGAGCCGTTGACAGTGATGAAGGGGACGTTGGCCTCTCCTGCTGTGGCCTTGGCCAGCAGGGTCTTGCCTGTGCCTGGAGGTCCAGAGAGCACAGCACCCTGAGAAAACACAGCACAACACAACACATGAGATTTTAAATACCAGTATAATGGAATGTTCATTTCTCATAGGGTGTGAAAAGACAGCAAACTACATCTAAAATTAAAAAGCATTTTCTTCCTACATTGAAAGGTATTTCATGACTAGTATGACTGCTGGGCTGTTGTCCCATCCCTTAACTTTGGGATCTTGGTCCCCAGTAGGGTTGAGCGGTATCCAGATGTTGATATCGTAATACCGTCCTTCTCTCATCCCGGGATTTACGGTATTACCGGTTTAGTCCAGAAGTGTGTGCATTTTTTTATATTTTAAATACATTAAAAAGCCCATTGGGTGTCTATTACCCGAATGCTAACAAAATGTATCACAAGTAATAGCGAATAGCAGAAACGGAAAAAAAACGAGGCACTACCAAATGTCATTTTTGGCGAGTTTGGACATTTTACAAGCGAATGTGAACGAGTGACATTGTGTAACTGAACAAAGTTGAGTCCAGGTACTAATGTTGTCCCTAGGGCTGGATGATTTGGACAAAATAATCATATAATAATACTTTTGAAATTTTAAGACAGTATGATTGTATTTGAAGGGATTTTATGTTTAAAATAATAAACGTTCTCAATATGCTTTATGAGTAGTTTAAGACTCTAGGGTGGCAAATAAGTGATTTTAAATGAGTCTTTCTCCATTTATACTGTTCAATCCAACTCCAAACAAAAAAATAATAAAACAAATTAGCATTTTGATCAATTTCTACATTTCCCGCACTTGTATTATCATTTCCGCACTGTGCAACGCAGCATGATACGAGAAAGAAAATATAGGTAGAAACCAAAGTGTTGGTCAGTGTTTCCAGGTGACCTTCATTAGATGTTACAATACATGTTTTCTAACTTCATGTCGCTAGCTAGCCAACATATTCATGCCTCGCTTATTCCTCTCTGATAAGAAACCGTTGCAAACATGCTTATCTACTGTAGGCCTACACCAGCACTGGTATCAGGCAGTATTAGCTAGCTACATTTGCACTGACACATAGTACAAAATATTTTTTAAACTAACCCAAGATAGACCAGAGCCAGTTGTTTCCAATGGGAGCAAATTAAATCAATGGGCAGAATGCAATCTGCTATGCAAACTGGTTTCTGAGCTGGTCATGGGTGCACCTCAGCCACGCTCAAGGTCCTAAACGACATCATAACCGCCATCGAAAAGAGACATTACTGTGCAGCCGTCTTCATCAACCTGGCCAAGGCTTTCGACTCTGTCAATCACCACATTCTTATTGGCAGACTCAACAGCCTTGTTTTCTCAAATGATTGCCTCGCCTGGTTTACCAACTACTTCTCTGAGTTCAGTGTGTCAAATTGGAGGGCCTGTTGTCCGGACCTCTGGCAGTCTCTATGGGGGTGCCACAGGGTTCAATTCTTGGGCCAACTCTCTTCTCTGTATACATCAATGATGTTGCTCTTGCTGCTGGTGAAAATCTGATACACCTCTACGCAGACGACACGATTCTGTATACTTCTGTCCCCTCTTTGGACACTGTGTTATCCAACCCCTAGACAAGCTTCAATGCCATACAACTCTCCTTCCGTGGCCTCCAACTGCTCTTAAACGCAAGTAAAACTAAATGCATGCTATTCAACCGATCAGTGCCCGCACCTGCTCGCCCGTCCAACATCACTACTCTGGACGGCTCTGACTTTTTTTTTTTTTTTAACCTTTATTTTACTAGGCAAGTCAGTTAAGAACAAATTCTTATTTTCAATGACAGCCTAGGAACAGTGGGTTAACTGCCTGTTCAAGGGCAGAACGACAGATTTTGTACCTTGTCAGCTCGGGGATTTGAACTTGCAACCTTCCGGTTACTAGTCCAATGCTCTAACCACTAGGCTACACTGCCTTAGGTATTTGTAGTTGTCCACATATTCTAGGTGTCTGGTTAGACTGTAAACTCTCCTTCCAGACTCACATTAAGCATCTCCAATCCAAAACTAAATCTAGAATTGGCTTCCTATATCGCAACAAAGCATCCTTCACTCATGCTGCCAAACATACCCTCGTAAAACTGACCATCCTACTGATCCTCGACGTTGGTGATGTCGTCTACAAAATTGCCTCCAACACTCTACTCAACAAACTGGATGCAGTCTATCACAGTGCCATCCGTTTTGTCACCAAAACCCCATACACTACCCACCATTGCGACCTGTACGCTCTCGTTGGTTGGCCCTCGCTTCATACTCGTCGCCAAACCCACTGGCTACAGGTTATCTACAAGTCTCTGCTAGGTAAAGCCCCGCCTTATCTCAGCTCACTGGTCACCATAGCAGCACCCACTCGTAGCACACGCTCCAGCAGATATATCTCACTGGTCACCCCCAAAGCCAATTCCTCCTTTGGTCGTGTCTCCTTCCAGTTCTCCATTGCCAATGACTGGAACGAACTGCAAAAATCTCTGAAGCTGGAGACTCATATCTCCCTCACTAGCTTTAAGCACCAGCTGTCAGAGCAGCTCACAGATCACTGCACCTGTACATAGCCCATCTGTAAACAGCCCATCTATCTACCTACCTCATCCCCATACTGTATTTATTTATTTATCTTGCTCCTTTGCACCCCAGTATCTCTACTTGCACATCTACCATTCCAATGTTTAATTTGCTATATTGTAATTACTTTGCCACCATGGCCTATTTATTGCCTTAACTCCCTTATCTTACCTCATTTGCACTCACTGTATATAGACTTTTTGTTTTCTTTTGTTCTACTGTATTATTGACTATGTTTTGTTCATTCTGTGTAACTCTGTGTTGTTGTATGTGTCAAATTGCTATGCTTTATCTTGGCCAAGTCGCAGTTGCTAATGATAACTTGTTCTCAACTAGCCTACCTGGTTAAATAAAGGTGATTCTTTTTTTAAAGAATAAGCAAGGAGGTGGGCAGCATGAGCTAGTGAGATCCTATCTCATTCTACAATTTATTTGCATATTTCCGTTAAGGAACACCTACTCTGCAGTGCGGGTGTGCAATAACTCAATTCGCACTTACACTACTCCTAAACAACGTCATTTTTAGAAACTTTGGCAAAGGGTAAAGCCTACAAAACTTAGTCCACTCTGTTACAGATTCTAGTTTTGGAAACAGAAAACTGTATGGTGATCAAATGTTTCATAGAATTTGCAGAATGTCAGTGAATGTCCATCTCACTCCATCTTCTCCCACTGCTGTCCACTGGGCTTTCTCTCATCGCCATATTTGGTAGTGAGTGGAAACGCCACTTGGATGCTTCACATTTATACATCTGGTGAAAGATCTGGCTCATCGTTCTCTCTGTGTTAGCACATTTAGCAAGCTAGCTAGCCATCCAACTAGGTATTAGCAAATTATTTTAGCAACACCTTGCTAAGAAAACAAACTAGCAGATAGTAGTTTGCAGACAGTAAGATACACAAACTAAGTGTATAGAACGCTTGTGGTACTCAGCATGTCCCCAACATGGCTGCATCCATCTGACCATGCAGAGTGAACGGCAAGAAAGTGCTCGTGACTCCGTGGTCAAGCAACTGCTCTCTCCTTAAGTGACAGGGGGCATGGTTTGGTGTGTTTAGCAGCATGCAGCAGTTGGAGGAGAGAGAGAGAGAGACAACTCAAGAAGCAAAACAGAGTCAACTATAAAAACTGACAGTACACGTGCCAGAGTAGCGTATCACATTTAACAAACCAAACATTGAAATACCGTTATAGAAGGTAAAGTAAATACCGGTATATGGTAACATACGGTATACCGCCCAGCCGAGTTGTCCCATCCCTTACCTTTGGGATCTTAGCCCCCAGGTCCAGATACTGCTGGGGGTTCTTCAGGAAGTTAACAAACTCCAGAATCTCCAGCTTGGCCTCCTCACAGCCGGCCACATCCTTGAACTTGGTGTTGATGTTGTCCTTCATCATTTTTGCTGTTGATTCGCTCATGCTGAAGGGACCACCTCTTCCACCCCCAGCGCCTCCTCCCATTGGTCCCCGCCGCAGGGTGAAAAGCAGGAAACCAATCAACAGCAAGGTTGGAATCATGCTCATCATAAATGACCTGTAGGAGGAAGGAAAATTGTAAAATGATGATGACAGTCAGTTAAAATGTTAGCTTGTACATGAAATTGGACATATAAAACAAATCTCAGAGTGAGAAATAGTCTAGCCCTATTGAGGCATGAATACGTGTGTGTGTCGGCATTAACTCACCCATCACTCTCGGAGTTGTACATGACAGCTGCCCTATGAGAGGGCTCCAAGCCAAGCTCGTGATGAGCTGCCTCCAAGTTCCTCTCGAAGGTGTCCACACTACCGATGTTAAACCACACATAGCTCTGGGGAAAGACCACCAACACAACAAGTCAATGGATACTCTTTACCACTAGAACCTTTCAGCCTATCAGTACCGGCTAGATAATGTTGCCGAGTGTCCCCTTTTGGCATATGCATCAGATGCATATTAACTTGGAAGGTGCGCAAACATAAGCACCAACGCTTGATAAAGAGTGCATAAACTATTGTAAAGGATTAATTGCATGACAAAATATTTGTGGAAATATATCAATAAAAAAAAATAACAATAGTTATTTGTTTGATAGAGTCAAGGACATGTTTTGTATAATATAATAAGTCCTAGAAAAAAAACATAGGCCTGTAGCCTATTTTAGTTTCCCTTACAATCAAAACATTAGTGTAATCCACTTAATAAACTTTATTTGTAGATTCGATTTGTAATAAGAGTTATAGTAATTATTTACGTTCAGTTACAGAGAATGGTATCAACCTGCAAGGTCAAATGATTTGCTGCTGACAAATAGGCAAAACAAACTCATCAATACACTATGGTTTTTCTAAATTAAATCAACCTCTTCACCCTGCTTATCATTAAGTTAAGCCTCATTTAAATTGCATTGTGAAGTAAGGTGCACAATTATCCCCCATTCATCCATTTGGCATTAATTCAGTGAGGAGAGAGACACACATTAGCCCCTGGCTGGGTACCAACGTCCTACAGCACATTGGTGGATTGAGAAAAAAGTCATGGGTAAAAAGGCTCCACAAACACAAGAGTTTTTAATTTCTAAATTCTGACAAATGAACAGTAAACTACAAACACTTAGAAAAAGTCAGGGAAGGAATAAAACATAAAATGTCAGCGGCCGTTGGCTATGGGGGTTCAAGTATTGTATTCACAAAAGACTAACTTCCTCATTTAATCTAGTTTGATCAAGCCTACTGAAAGCCCTTCTTCACACCGGCATGAACATGAACCCATCATGAGTCACTGTTCCGATTCCAGAGAATGGAATTTTCACCTACCGCATCAGCCTCTGCTCCTGGTACTAGAATGACTCGTACATACTGTTTGTTGACAACCTCTAAACGCTCGACCTGTGTAGAGAACAGACAAACCATAAGGCCTATTCTTGCAGTGCACAGACAGCAACATACAAAAAAAAATTATATAACAAAATAATGGAAAAAAAATAATTCTGCGTCTGAGCAGTTACATCACCTTGGCATTATGATTGTACTAATAAACAACATGTATTTTTATAAACATTATCTCTATATTCTTCACTGAATTGTTGTACTTTATCTCACCATTCCTCTGCCAAGGTAGCGTTGGACAAAGTCCTTCCAAGTGATCTCCTTGCCTGTGTCTCTGAATTGATAGTAGAGCGTGGCAGAGGATATCCCAGCTAGTACCACTGCCAGGGCACGGAAGTCTTTCTCATCCCATGGGATGTCACCCTAGAAAGGCAGAGGAAAGGTCAACATGTTGAGGTATCTGCATCCAGTGCCATAGAACGTCACACACACATATATACCTACCTCAATCACTCCAGTACCCCTGCACATTGAGAATGGTACTGACCTGTATATACACTGAGTGTACAAAACATTAGGAACACCTGCTCTTTCCATGACAGACTGAGCAGGTGAATCCAGGTAAAAGCTTTGATCCCTTATGGATGTAATTTGTTAAATCCACTTCAGTCAGTGTAGATGAAGGAGATGAGACAGATTAAATAAGTATTTTTAGGCCTTGAGACAACTGAGACACGGATTGTGTATGTGTGCCATTCAGAGGGTGAATGTGCAAAACAAAATAGTGCCTTTGGGGTATGGGGTATGGTAGTAGGTGCCAGACCCACTGGTATGAGTGTGTCAAGAACTGCAATGCTGCCGGGTTTTCAAATTCAACAGTGTCTCATGTGCATGAAGAATAGTCCACCACCCAAAGAACATCCAGCCAACTTGACATAACTGTGGGAAGCATTGGAGTCAACATGGGTCACCGTCCCTGTGGAACACTTGACACCTTGTAGAGTCCATGCCCCGACAAATTGATGCTGTTCTGAAGGCAAAAGGGGATGTAACTCAAAATTAGGAAAGTACAGTAATGTTTTGTAAACGCAGTGTACTTGCATTCTCGTGTTTTTTCATCTTATCTCGAATCGCTTGTGTTTTCTATTTTTTATGATCTATATTATTACTGCACTGTTGGGAAAGTTACACCTGCTGTATCCTGTGCAAGTGGCAAATAAACTTTTAACCCACACAAACAATACCACCCGCTCCTTGATTTGACATGTAAATACCTACATGTACATATTACCTCGACTAACCTGTGGCCCTGCACATTGACTCTGTACCGGTACTCCCTGTATATAGCCTCGCTACTGTTATTTTATTGTTACTCTTTAATTTTTCTTACAACTGCATTGTTGGTTAAGGGCTTGTAAGTAAGCATTTCACTGTAAGGTTGATGTATTCGGTGCATCTGACAAATACAATTTGATTTCAAATATCCCTCATAGAATAGGGTGTAATACTATAAAGACAGACCATTCACATCACACACCTTCTGCATGCGGCTCCACCAATCTTTCCCTCCTCCTCTTTTCCCTCCGCCTCCACTGCCACCTGATTCCTTCCCTTTACCATCTGCCAATCAAAAGTGAATGACAGCATTAGGTCAGTCCACTCCAGGCAGACACTGTTGGTTAGAGCCCAGGAGCATCATCTAGGTTGGCAGATCTAGTCAGGGTAACCTAGGTTAAACCCTTGGATAAATATTCCCCTTGAGGAGATATCACTCAGATAACAAAATATGTTTCATTCGACTGCATACCACTAACATTTGCCTCTATAGCACTGCAGTTCATGATTTTATGTAACAGACACTTCTAGACATGTCTCTTGGATCTTACCTTTTGGCGGCTCAGTGGAGTACAGTAGTCCATGAGATGTAAAGATTCCATCAGATGACAATAACTTACTTTGAGCAAGCCTCTGAGGAGGAAAGCATTAACATCCAGATTATGGGAAAGAGTTTGATTTATAACTGGTTGTGTAGCTAGCTAGCTAACAGCTAACTTGGCTAACTAGTTTGTTGACCTAACGTTACTGCACTGCCTAGAAGTAGTTAGGCTAGCTAGCTAACTAATATAGGCACACAGTTCTGACAGCACAATAACAGTTCTAGCCATTGTTTGTGTTGTATAGAACTAGCTAGAATGGCTAATTAGTTTATGCCTAATTTCAGTTGGCTTAACGAACACAAAACAACCTTACCCTGACCGTGGAGCCACGATAGCCGGGCAGCACAGAGAAGTTCCTTGACACCGAATTGCGTACACATGCTCTCACTGCGATCCGTAGAGACAAAGCAGCCGTCGAGAGAAGCCCCAACATTTGAGCCATTCTCCCGCTGGCACTTGCCCTCCACTCTTTGAAAAAATATCAAATGTTCTAGATATTCTGTCTTCTTACAGTTCATCAGTGTGACAGTGTTGGATAACAGCCACAGTCATTACATACAGCAAGAATGTCAGAGCAAGACCACTAAGGACCCCAATAAATTGACCAAAATTATGCCTGACAATCTGGATTAGAATGGAAATGTTTTTCCGTTGATTCTTAGGATATGGTCAACAATTGCATGTAAAATATAACAATCTTGAAAATACAGTATATCAAGGATGATATGTGTTCAATAATTACAAGTTTACAGATTTAATTAACTTTATTTAATTTATGCGCGAATAGGACGACTTTGAGTCTTTCTGCATAGCTCGATCTTGCTCTGTGATTGGCTGAGAAACACACACGCAGATTGCATCATGGATGAGCAATTTGACAGGTAGATTACAAAATGTGTACATTCATGATGAACAGGCAAAAAGCTAAATATTCAGCACGTGATAGCCATTTGACTTCAGTTCATCATTATGACTATTTCAAACTACAGTAACTCGACCACTTAGGTATCAACTGGACATGTAGGCATTTTAGCTCGATTAACCACATCCATGGTATAGTGCGGGCAGAGGCTCAGACGAGAGATGGCTCTAACTTCCCCTGTACGTGCTATAGGAGAAGCGGCTCAGGAGCAGGGGCAAGTGGAATCTCTCGTTGGGGTTTGTTATAGTGAAGACAATCTGTTGAAGAAAAAAAAGAGAAAGAAACAGAACATAATAAGGGTTTGTTGGTTTTAATCTTTAAAAAATGCCGGAAATTCCTCTAGGCCAAATGTATTAGTAGGTGTATTGATACGTCCATGGCTGATACCCACTTACCTCAACATATGGGTAGAAGGAGTTCTGACCCAAACTCTCCCAATATTGTCCAGTCTCAAAACGCATCTTATACATCCCAGGCGTGAACGCTTTTGTAGTGATGAGTCCAGGACAGCGACCATCTTCGTCGGTGGTTCTAAAATAATGACAACGTTGATGATTCTGCACGGGTTTTTGTCACATATTCAAGTTTCAAAATTGACATGGCCCAAAATTAGTATGTTTGTATCTATTTAATTGCATAAATCAATTATTGGCCGTGTACACATATTTTGCAGATGTTATCGCAGGTGCAGTAAAATGCTTATGTTTGACCAGAATACAGTAGATACAGTGCATTTGGAAAGTATTCAGACCCCTTGAATTTTTCCACATTTTGTTACGTAACGCCTTATTCTAAAATGGATTAAATACTTTCCCCCTCATCAATCTACATACAATACCTCATAATAACAAAGCGCAAACAGGTTTTGAGATGTTTTAATTTATTTTGCAAATGTATTAAACATAAGTATTCAGAACCTTTGCTATGAGACTCGAAATTGAGCTCAGGTGCATCCTGTTTCCATTGATCATCCTTGAGATGTTTCTACAACATGATTGGAGTCCACCTGTGGTAAATTCAATTGATTGGACATGATTTGGAAAACCACACACCTGTCTATAAGGATCCACAGTTGACAATGCATGTCAGAGCAAAAACCAAGCCATGAGGTCGAAGGAATTGTCCGTTGAGCTTCGAGACAGTATTGTGTCAAGGCACAGATCTGGAGGAGAGTAACAAAATATGTATGCAGCATTGAAGATCCCCAAGAACACAGTGGCCACCATCATTTTTAAATGGAAGAATTTTGGAGCCACCAAGACTCTTCCTAGAGCTGGCTGCCCAGACAAACTGAGCCATCAGGGGAGAAGGGCATTGGTCAGGGAGGTGACCAAGAACCCAATGGTCACTCTGACAGAGCTTCAGAGTTCCTCTGTTGAGATGGGAGAAACTTCCAGATGGACAACCATCTCTTCAGCACTCCACCAATCAGGCCTTTATGGTAGTGGCCAGACAGAAGCCATTCCTCAGTAAGGCATATGACTGCCCACTTGGAGTATGGCAAAAGGCACCTAAAGGACTCGCAGACCATGACCAACAAGATTCTCCGGTCTGATGAAACCAATATTGAACTCTTTGGCTTGAATGCCAAGCGTCACGTCTAGAGGAAACCAAGCACCATCCCTATGGTGAAGCATGGTGTTGGCAGCATCATGCTGTGGGAATGTTTTTCAGCGGCAGGGACTGGGAGACTAGTCAGGATCAAGGGAGAGATCCTTTATGAAAACCTGCTCCAGAGCGCTCAGGACCTCAGACTGGGTGCTAAGGTTCACCATCCAACAGGACAACGACCCTAACCATACAGCCAAGACAATACAGGATTGGCTTCGGGACAAGTCTCTGAATGTCCTAGAGTGGCCCAGCCAGACCCCGGACTTGAACCCAATCGAACATCTCTGGGGAGACCTGAAAATAGCTGTGCAGCGACACTCCCCATCCAACCTGACAGAGCTTGAGAGGATCGGCAGAGAAGAATGGGAGAAACTCCACAAATACAGGTGTGCCGAGCTTGTAGCGTCATACCCAAGAAGTCTCAAGGCTGTAATCGCTGCCAAAGGTGCTTCAACAATGTACTGAGTACAGGGTCTGAATACTTATGTAAAAGTAAGATTTTCGTTTTTGCCAGGTGGTTGGCGGCTAGAACAGTGACTAAGGTTCAGGGTAGGGTATTGGGAGAAGGTCAGCTAGTGCTGACTATTTGTCTGATGGCTTGGAGATGTTTTTCAGTCTTCTAGATGGTAGCAGGGTGAACAGGCTGTGGCTCAGGTGTCTGTCTGAGGTCATTGATAATCTTCCTGTGACACAAGGTGCTGTAGATGTCCTGGAGACAAGGCATTGGGCTGACCGCACCACCCTCTGGAGAAACAGGATGCTCTTAATGGTTCCTCTGTAGAAGTTTGTGAGGGTCTAAAGGTAGTGCATCTCCATGCATTATCAGTCGATCACTATTAATAATAGCAGTGAACATTTCACAAATAGGCCTAAAGCTAGGCTAACTAAATCCCAAAGGTATATGCAACACACAAAGGGAGGAGTGAGACAGTAGTAGGCCTATATCAGGCAGCTGTTCACCCTACCCCACAGTCACTAGGTAGTAGGATTATATCAGGCAGCTAGCTATTCACTCTACCCCACAGTCACTAGGTAGTAGGACTATATCAGGCAGCTGTTCACCCTACCCCACAGTCACTAGGTAGTAGGCCTATATCAGGCAGCTGTTCACCCTACCCCACAGTCATTAGGTAGTAGGATTATATCAGGCAGCTAGCTATTCACTCTACCCCACAGTCACTAGGTAGTAGGACTATATCAGGCAGCTGTTCACCCTACCCCATAGTCACTAGGTAGTAGGACTATATCAGGCAGCTGTTCACCCTACCCCACAGTCACTAGGTAGTAGGCCTATATCAGGCAGCTAGCTATTCACTCTACCCCACAGTCACTAGGTAGTAGGCCTATATCAGGCAGCTAGCTATTCACTCTACCCCACAGTCACTAGGTAGTAGGACTATATCAGGCAGCTGTTCACCCTACCCCACAGTCACTAGGTAGTAGGATTATATCAGGCAGCTAGCTATTCACCCTACCCCACAGTCACTAGGTAGTAGGATTATATCAGGCAGCTGTTCACCCTACCCCACAGTCACTAGGTAGTAGGATTATATCAGGCAGCTAGCTATTCACCCTACCCCACAGTCACTAGGTAGTAGGATTATATCAGGCAGCTAGCTATTCACTCTACCCCACAGTCACTAGGTAGTAGGATTATATCAGGCAGCTAGCTATTCACCCTACCCCACAGTCACTAGGTTCCAGATGACTAGGAGTGAGTCCAGTCGGTGCAGACTGAGGGCCATTCTTGCCCCTGGGGCTCCGTCACCTGTGTTCAACACATAGGTGGTCAGGGGGCTGTTTGGAAGTGTGGAAGACATCTCTGAAGACTGTGGAAAAAGATACAACATGGGAGTGGTGATGGTCCTACAGTCATATTTCAGTGTTAGTTTCTGATGATAATAATACAAATAACTATTTATTTAGTTGCCTTTACTTTTTGTTCATATACATTGTTTATAATGGGAGAATAGCCAATACCTTCGGTTTTCATTTGAATGTTTATAAAACTTTTAACAGGCTGAAACCCCTACTTTCCTATGTTTATTCTTCATAGTCTCTGCCACTATATGTGTTTACAAGTCACTTTGTTTCTTTTGCACACTTGCTTCAGTGAAGCCTCCGTTTTACTTAAAGAATAGCAGAGCACCGTTTAGTGTAAATGGAATAAGCTATTCATATGTGTATTTTAGTCTTTGAGAAAAAAAATATTTGTCCATCGGTTCAATAGCAATCGTACTGACAGACTGTTGAGAACTTCTCCAGACACCCAAAGACACTACATGATCAAATACTTATTTTATGATTTTACCAAATTATCAGTACGTAGGCTATAGGCCTATGACAATGCAGACGGTCAATTGCTGAGACCTCATTTGATTTAATTATACTCAATGGTTTTGCTTGGGCACAATAAATAGGCTAAACAAATTAGGCTACATTAATAGTGTAGTTGCTTCGTAAAAAAATAATTGTATGTTATTAATAAACTGTTTTATGAGTAATTACCTGGTTACAATGCAGAATTGCGGCTTGATTTAGGGGACCTTGTCACGTACAACAGAAGACGCCGCTGTGTAGTCCTCCTCGACGCGGATAACTTGTTGTTTTACTTCTACAGCCAATATGAAACTAGAGTTTATTTGGGGCTCAACACTCACTCATAGTGCAGTTGTATCAAACAAGACAGAATAGTAATCGTTCATTTTCATCCTTTGCGAGGGCAACTCACTCTGGATTCACTATGCGCAAACAAACGTCAGGTGCCAAAGGTTGACCAGACCTATCTCTAAAATAACCTAAGTTTACTGTTCCTAATCTTGTCAATATTGACAAAGTTTGGCCACATGGTTGATAAAGTGTTTATTGTGGTTGTGTGTCCGACTTAATTGCCCATAACAAGATAAGAGACAATGCACAATCAAATTGGAATAGTCCACAGATAAAAAAAATATATATAATAATGTCCAAACCACTGGGCTAATTGTTAACAACTTGGTTTATGAATATACTGTACAAGTCAGGTGAATTAGTGAGTGGGGTACAGAGAACAATGGAAATCAATAAGCTACCACTTTTCTAGGCCTAGGCTACTCCTCTAATGTACGGTCAAATGAACTGAACCACTCAGTTATATGAACATAGTTGTACATTTACTAAGCCTACTATCACAATGTATAGTTCACATTTAGTATTTATTAAACACAAAGAGCCACCTGGCTTCATTAAACATAATAGGGCTGTCAAACGATTTTAAGAAATGCAATTGAGTTAATAGCAGGATTTGCAGCGATTAATCACAACCTCAAATTCAGAATTTGATCAAATTGAGCTGTAATTTTAAGAATGTTCATACAAAAAGCATTTTAAGAATATTGGCGTCTTGATTTTGTCCAAAGTACTGGTAAGCCAAATCAGGTAATCAAGCATACTTACTTTCTTTAACCTCAATGTCAACTTGTTTTGACATAACATTGTTGTTTTTATGTATGTTGGATATTTTCCGTTTTTTTTTTTCAATGTGATTAATCACGATTTTAAAAAGTGCACTAAAATTATAAAAAGTTAACTCGAGTTAACTGATTAACTCTGACAGCCCTACTATATAATAACGCAAAGTAAAAGCAAAATGTTTTATATAGTGAATGAATGGCAATATAACAAGAAAAATGTCAATTGTAAGTCAATTCATCAAGTTGTATAAGGGATCGTCATATCTTCAATGTTCTTTCTTTTTTCAGAGTACATAAATACAGTCTTGAATCATTTTCTTGCTGCTTAGAAAGTGAAATGTACTTTTTTCAACTGTTGTTTTTAAACAATCACCATGGTATAGTAAAACCATAGAAACAGAATACATTTCTATGAGTAGAACGTTATACAGTAACGTTAGCATTATTGACAATTGCTATGACTATTTACAATGAATAATAGTTCAGTTGTGACATTGAAGCACCCCCTAAGTTTGACACCAGCCGTAATGGTCCCCAAAATAAATCAATCAACCAAATCCCTCCTCAAGTCATTGACAATGACAAAACATGGTGGTTTGGTTTATAAGTACTCACCATCTACTGTACATGTACATATCTCCCTTCTACAGTGGGGACGGTGAGGGGAGGGCAGTACCCATTCTTAAACAACAGCAGTGACTCCTCTAGGTTCATAATCAAGTTTCTCAATCAGTCAAATTAACACTAATTCACCAAAGCCATAACCCCATGCACACTGGTCCCTGGGGTTCTATAGGGGCACCACTTTGTTAGTTCCAAACATGGCTAGCTTCAAATAATGACAACAGGCATGGTGATTACAAGCCCAGTGATAACACCATGCAGACAGCTGTTATCACACTGACAGTCTTTATTAATGTGGACACTGGGAAATTGGTAGAGACACATATGGAAAGATTAGGAGAACGCACAGGTAGTGTAGATGCCTGATACTGTTGGCCTATGCCTGGTAAATCTTGAATGGCTTTTTATATGAATTGATTTATTACACATTCCAATTATGTGGCGAACTGGATACAGTAAGTGGCAAACAGCATCCTTATCTCTAATCTGAGAGAAAATGTAGTTGTCGGTCTGTCTGAAGCATATCCGCAGTGGCGGATTTAGGCATAGAAGACATGGCGGCATTTTACACACAAAAAATAAAATAATTCTGAATGGTGACATTTGCGCGATCGATTTTCTATCGCTCATTTGCTCGTCACGTCAATTATATAATGTCGCCGTGTGGGACTGTGGGTCAATTAACCTTGTCGGAGTGGGCGCCCTGATTCTAGTTTGTGAGCTAGGCAGGCTACTGCCTGGGAAGGTCTCCCACTCAGAAGTACGAGATGGGGAGGGGGCGGGGTAGGTTGACGTCAGGTCTCCCCACTGGAAGCCCGAGGTAGGAGGAGCGGGGGAATCTATCAAATAGCGCACCTCTAACTTTGTACAGTACTAATGCAATTAGTAATGCAATTAGTTTTGCAATTTAATTTGTGTGTTTCTTGTTTGAAGTGCAATAGTGTAATAATCCGGTTCTCTTCTTTTTAAGTGTGTTATTCTATTTGTGTATTTGTGTGATATAGGATTTGCTGAAGGGTGGGGGGGTTCACCCAGGGAGCCATACAAGCTAGAACCACCACTGGTTGTCAGTCCCCTTTCGCAAGAGACTACACTTTTTTTTAAAGCTGCCATATTTGGTTGAGCCCATAAATCAGTAGGAACCTGTTTTAAAGGAGAGATGGAGACACGAAGGTGAGCAGAATCTGACTGTGATAAAGGAACCAAGGGTAACCAGGGAGATATGTCCTATTCATCAAACAAAACAATTCACTGATGATCCAACTTTGTAATACAGCTGTGCGATATGGACCAAATCCATATCGCGAAAAATTGCCTGAATTGATGCAATTACGATAAATAGAATGATACGTTTTTAACATTGATGTACACCAGTTTTTTTTATTATCCTTTAAACTACTACTACTAGTTTGATGGTTGTAGCCATCAATTGTCCCATTGACTATCACCCATTTTACAAACTTATTTCATTTCAAACTACACATTTCTCTAGTATAGGCTACTTATCGTAATGAACGATATCAGCAAAATGCCTGTGATACGTGATCGGTATGGTTGTTGTCGATAATTTCCGGTTTATCGCCCCAGCTCTACTTTGTAATGAACAGTATATTTATTTGAGGGTTGTGTCCGTGTTGACTGTGATTAGAGATGAACACGCCTCCTTTCACTTCAATCCCCCTCCATCTCTGTGTGCTGCTGTCACTGAGGTCCTTGAGTCTAGAATGAGTAAAAGTGAGAAGATGGAGAATTTACATTTAAAAAACTTTATTGGTCCCCTCAATGTGGAAATTTGTTTTCGGCTTCACCACATAAAACAGACATTAAACATTATGAGGATCACATAATCCTCAAGATCATTAAATTGCTTTACAAAGTACAAAAGTGCTACAGTGCGAGTGCAGTTTCAAGTTAATGTACTGTACATTCCATCATTGGTCTTAAAATCAACATCAAGTTTTCCTAATTAAAAATACATCATCACCAAGACTGAAGGACACCTGGTCATCTACACCATTCAATAATTCACGTGTACAACATGTACATTATGATTCGAGACCATTTTCAGCAACATAAGCACCTCGATATCACAATATATTAACCTATACTTATTACACAGCATTTCAATGCAAACAATACTTTTTTTTGTGATATAGTTCTGTCAAATCACCTTCATTAGCCATACACACCTGATCTCCTCACATGTCACCCTCCAGATCAGATTGATGGTTATTTATCTGAGAAACCAAAAGACAGAGAGAAGACTTTAAAGAGATGCACAGATGGAGAATTACAGTCACAGCGCAATCAGGATATTTTAATCGACCAACAAAATCAACTTAATCAAATGCCCAGCTGTGGTAATTTTGGAGATCACTTTTTGATTGGTGAAAGTGATGGATTCTAAATGGCGAAGAGCAAATATAGCAGTGTTTGTCATGTCAGCATATAACCACGTTTAGGAGGGATGAGTGACTGGCAACCTTAGGAGGTGGTATTACCCCTTGCCATTGAGACAGATTTGGGATGCAGTACAGTGGTTGTCTGGTTAACAATCTTCTGCTCTATTCATACCTTCCATCTTCCTCCCCCTTCCCCCTCAACTGTCAGAGAAACAATGACTCACCTGGTGAACCCACCTACAGCTCAGCCCACACAGCCGCAGGTTGAGGTTTATTGGCGGCAGGTAGCCTAGTGGTTAGAGTATTGGACTAATAACCGGAAGGTTGCAAGATCGAATTCCGGAGTTGACAAGGTGAAAATCTGTCGTTCTGCCCCTGAACAAGGCAGTTAACCCACTGTTCCTAGGCCGTCATTGAAAATAAGAATTTGTTCTTAACTGACTTGCCTGGTAAAATAAATAAATAAAATTGTCATGAATCTTGCCCTGTAGGCAACATTGAGTGATTTTCCACTAGATGGGCCTGCTGAAAAGTAATAATTGCCTATATCTTCAGAATTCATGTAAAAAACAAATCACCTTTTGGTTAGGGTTATCAGTGTGGTTAAGGTTAGGTTTAAAATCAGATTTATGACTTTGTGGCTGCAGAGCTGCCTCTGGGACAAGATTCATGACAATACATGCCAACATGCAGTGTGTCGGACTCAGTGTGCATGTCGGACTCACGGCCTGGCATAGATAATGAACAGTGGAACAGAACCAGAACCCTTATTGTGTCAGACAGGTAGGCAGACACTTGGCTGAGATTGCAGATAATTACTCTTTTGAAAAAATGACAATAAGCTACTAAATAATCAATTATTGTTCTACCAATATCTTGCTCTCTTTCTTCAATGACAGACACCCACTTTTAGATAACTATGACAACCAACAGTGACAGCTAATATGCTAAGATATTGACTTTCAGAAAACTAGCCCACACAGAAGTAGTTACTGGTGGTGCAGGTGTGTTGTGTCTCCAGTAGAGGGAGGCAGAATTATGTATTGTTTACCCTGCAGTGGCGCTGGTAGTGTTGGAGGTGTTGGTCATCATCGCTGGCCTCTCCAGGCTCTGGGCTCTCCCTCTGTCTGTGTGGGAGGCTGACGGGAGAATCTTCCAGACTGCTCACTGAGTCCGACACACTGCCCTCCTGGGTAGGAGGTGAATCTGGACCACAGACACACGCACACACGCACACACACACACACACACACACACACACACACACACACACACACACACACACACACACACACACACACACACACACACACAGAGACAGTGTGTCAGCAATAGTACAGTAGGCTCTGTTTTCAGTGCATCTCAGCTTTCCATGGCAAATATAGCCCTGATTTTAACAGTGTTTGTTTTTACTCCTGTCGTTGCAGATAGCGCCACATTAGTCAACCTGGCAATCCTGTACACAACATTTTGGATGCAGTGCTCACTGATGCAAGATGTCCCAATCGATAATAAATAGGAGTCATAATGGGCCAACAATCTGATGATGAATAGATTTTCTTTACTCTCATCAATGAATAATATGTTTCCCCTCCAGTTAGCTCTTATCAAGAGCATTAGAAATAATGTATCATATGTAGCACTAAAGAATCTGAGAAATTCTCAGTTAAGCTTCCAATGAAGAGATAGTATAAAACAAACTCCCCAGCCTCCAGCCCAGCTCTCCTCTACCTGAGTGGTCCTTCCTCTGTCTGTCCATCTTGTCCACGCTGTCGAGCAGTCCGTCAATTTGCACCTTGATCAGAGTTAACTCCCGCTTTATGGCCAGCAGCTCTGCCATCTTCACTGCAGAACGAGAGTGGGAGAGAGTAAGAGAAAGGGAGATACGGATGAATCATCTTTTGCACAAATCTCCAATTGACATAAATATGAGTGTAGGTCTTAAAAAAGGATTGGGCCCAGAGGGGTTTAATAGTGTAGAAACAGACTAGAGCTCTGCTACCCCGACCCTAGTCCAACCCGCCCGACATTATACATGGGGCTAGGGCCTGTTTTTTCATCAACAACTAGGGTACAGGAGGGCTCAGGTATCACTAAATGTACACTACATGACCAAAAGTATGCTCGTCGAACATCTCATTCCAAAACCATAGGCATTAATATGGAGTTGGTCGCCTCTTTGCAGCTATAACAGCCTCCACTCTTCTGGGAAGACTTTCCACTAGATGTTGGGACATTGCTGCAGGGACTTGCTTCCATTCAGCCACAAGAGCATTAGTGAGGATGGGCACTGATGTTGGGCGATTAGGCCTGGCTCGCAGTCGGCATTCCAATTCATCCCAAAGGTGTTCGATAGGGTTGAGGTCAGGGCTCTGTGCAGGCCAGTCAAGTTCTTCCACACCAATCTTTGTTTACGTGGGCATTATCATGCTGAAACAGGAAAGGGCCTTCCCCAAACTGTTGCCACAAAGTTGGAAGCACAGAATCGTCTAGAATGTCATTCTATACTTTAGCGTTAAGATTTCCCTTTACTGGAACTAAAGGGCCTAGCCCAAACCATGAAAAACAGCCCCAGACCATTATTCCTCCTCCACCAAACTTTACAGTTGGCACTATGTTTGATTTCATGAAGCTCTTTATGAACAGTTCTTGTAACGACATTGCTTCCAGAGGCATTTTGGAACTCGGTAGTGAATGTTGCAACCGAGGACAGACTATTTTTACACACTTCAGCACTCGTGGTCCCATTCTGTAAACTTGTGGGGCATACCACTTCGCAACTGAGCCATTGTTACTCCAAGACGTTTCCACTTCACAATAACAGCACTTACAGTTGACCAAGGCAGCTCTAGCAGGACAGGAATTTGACGAATGGACTTGTTGGAAAGATGACATTCTATGATGGTGCCACGTTGAAAGTCACTGAGCTTTTCAGTAAGGCCATTATACTGCCAATGTTTGTCAATGGAGATTGCAGGACTGTTTGCTAGATTTTATACACCAGTCAGTAAGGGTGTGGCTGAAATAGCCAAATCCACTAATTTGAAGGGGTGTCCACATACCTTTGTGTATATAGTGTATCACTAACATTTTGAAGCTGAGCCATTTGCTCGTGCTCCGCTGCGCAGTACAGCCATATCTGAATAAGATCATAACATTGTGTCAGAAGATGCTTCAAACTTGTCAAATATAAGACAGGAGAGATTATTTCACAGAAAATAATAATGTTGGAGTTTAGAGTGCTGAAAGGTAGCTAACAGCTCACTGGTCTCACGTCTCTTCATTGAGCAGAGTAGCCCAAGCAGAGCCGTTGCTATGGTTACCGCCTCAGAGCCGCCATAAGCAGAGTGAGCTGTCTGCGCGCAGGGAGCGTGTGCGATAGAGGAGCAGCTAACAGATTTACTAACAGTTATTTCTGGTTTCGAGCAGGGCCAGGCTTTACATTTGGCAGAAGCAATCGGGCCTGGGTAATCGGCAATCGTGTCTCCCTTAATTATCATCCACTTTGTCTTGTCATTCATGCCATCACTGTAAGCACCGTCTCCCTTAGCATCTCTCTCCAGTAGCCTATGGTCTGTATTGGAACATTCATATCACAACCCTGAAACTCTTTGCTGTTAAAAGCTGTTCGACCTCTGCAGCTACAATCTAATTTCCCTCTGATGGGCTGGCAGTAAAAACTATTAAGGCTTGTAATAAACTAGTATAAACAATTCTTATTTGTTATGCACTATTAACTTGGTATAATTGCAGCATGCTGCTAGACTGGGTATGGTAGGCTTGGTAGTGGAAGGAGCAGAGAGCTTTTAATGAAGAGACCATCTGGTGCCTCTCCCTGTACTATGGGCTCCCAGCGCTGCCGTTCCCCATGTAGGGATGACATTACACAGGAAGGAACATTCAGGTTTACAATACACACACTCCCACATGGATTCATAGGCTCACACACTCCAGATAAAACGTTCACTGCACATGCACAGATTACATTCTCCCTGTAATGAGCTGTTTTAATGGGTGGGACTGTTCGTGGTGAGGGTGGGACTGTGTGTGGTGAAGGTGGGACTGTGTGTGGTGAAGGTGTTTCTATGAGTGGTGAGGGTGGGACTGTGTGTGGTGAGGGTGTTTCTGTATGTGGTGAGTGTAGGAATGTGTGGTGAGGGTGTGTCTGTGTGTGGTGAGGGTGTTTCTGTGTGTGGTGAGTGACTGTGTGGTGAGGGTATGTCTGTGTGTGGTGAGGGTGTGTCTGGGTGTGGTGAGTGACTGTGTGGTGAGGGTATGTCTGTGTGTGGTGAGGGTGTTTCTGTGTGTGGTGAGGGTGTTTCTGTGTGTGGTGAGGGTGTTTCTGTATGTGGTGAGGGTGTTTCTGTATGTGGTGAGGGTGTTTCTGTGTGTGGTGAGGGTGTTTCTGTGTGTGGTGAGTGTAGGAATATGTGGTGAGGGTGTGTCTGGGTGTGGTGGTGGTGTGTCTGTGTGTGGTGAGGGTGTTTCTGTGTGTGGTGAGGGTGTTTCTGTATGTGGTGAGGGTGTTTCTGTATGTGGTGAGGGTGTTTCTGTGTGTGGTGAGGGTGTTTCTGTGTGTGGTGAGTGTAGGAATATGTGGTGAGGGTGTGTCTGGGTGTGGTGGTGGTGTGTCTGTGTGTGGTGAGGGTGTTTCTGTGTGTGGTGAGGGTGTTTCTGTGTGTGGTGAGGGTGTTTCTGTGTGTGGTGAGGGTGTTTCTGTGTGTGGTGAGTGTAGTACTGTGTGGTGAGGGTGTGTCTGTGTGTGGTGAGGGTGGGACTGTGTGTGGTAAAGAGGGGACTGTGTGTGACTGCATAGAGTGCGCCGTGAGCAAGAGTGTGTAAGTCACACAGTATGACAGATTGTGTATGTGTGCGTGCATGAGTATGTGTGTGTGTTACAGTGTGTGAGGTTCCTTACATTTGGCCCTGGAAGAGCCAGTGCGCTGTGTGCTCCTCTTGCCCTGTGGTCTGTCTCTGGAGCGGTGCAGGCCGGAGGAGAAAGAGGGATCACGGGAGTGTTTCATAGGGCTGGGCTCCACTGGGACTGGCATTACGGAGGCTGGGACACGCTGGTAGTCAAACACTCTGTAGGGAAAATACACAATATTACTTATGAGCAATGTTCCCTCTAAGTTGCACACATTAGTGGGAGTGCAGCTTCCCTCGGATTGCCACACAGAAGAAATATCAGCCTGCACAGAGAGCACAAGATTGAACTTCATTAAACTTTCTAGTTTTTCCCCTTTAGTGAACACTATCATCGTTTCACTCTACTGTGGGAATTGGGCTCAAATCAATGCAAAATTAGCCACTTTCAACGTAACATACTGAAACAAAACAAATTATTCAATATTTAGTATGCAAAACTAACTACAAGAGATGTTCTTGTAGGCAGAGCGCATCAGAGTAGGATTCTATTGTATTGACAATCAAGGCCTGTAATCTACACAGACCGGTTTAACGTAACCAATCAGAGCTGCAGTAGACCTATATGCAAATAGCCATTGCTATCTGTGCCATTCAATATGAACTGGACCGTTTTTACAGCATGAGCAGTCGCAAGTAGATGCGCTTGTTTTGAGATCAAAGTAAGAGCTGTATGTTGCCAGCTGTGCAGATTTGTTCATATTCTTTGCTAGTTAGTGAGTTATTAGCCCAGTTACAGCTAATTTCTAGTCAACGATGAGGGAGTGGTTGCTTCCTATGAGAGCATAAAATGTGTACATTTTTAGCTATCTATGAAAAGTGGGTCAGTTAATGACCTTTTTTTATGTCTTAAAGTGACAGTGTTGTATTTTGAGATGATTTTGAATAAGCTAAATAGCCAATAGGCAGAGGGTAGCATAATTTGTCTGATTCTCTGTAATAATGGTATAGAATAATAATAATTGTATTTTGTAAAATGGTTTCTTGCATCAAACAACACAACATCTTTAGTCACCTCCTTAATAACTTCTCTAGGATAGGGCGCAGCATTTGGAATTTTGAATGAAAAGCGTGCCCAAATTAAACTGTCTGCCACTCATGCCCAGAAGCTAAGATATGCATATTAGTAGATTTGGATAGAAACACTCTGCAGTTTCTAAAACTGTTTGAATTATGTCTGTGACTATAACAGAACTTATTTGGCAGGCAAAACCCTGAGGACAAACCATTCAGATATTATTTATTTTTTTGAGGTCACTCTCGTTTCAAGGACTTTTCCTTGGGAATCCAGATTCCTAAGGGACCTTTTTGCGGTTCCTATCGTTTCCACTGGAGGTCAACAGTCTTTAGAAATTGGTTGAGGTTTTTCCTTAGAGAAATTAAGAAGTAACACTGTTCAGAATGAGGCTAGAGGGAAGTGTACTCTTTGTTAGAGGCGCGTGACCTGAAAGCTAGCTACACTTTGTTTTCCTCCGGTATTGAACACAGATCATCCCGTCTTCAATTTGATCCATTATTTACGTAAAAAAATACCTAAAGTTGTATTACAAAAGTAGTTTGAAATGTTTGGACAAAGCTTACAGGTAACTTTTGTAGTTATGTTGAGCGAGTTGGAACCGGTGTTTTTCTGGATCAAATGTGCCAAATAAATGGACATTTTGGATATATATCGATGGAATTAATCGAACAAAAGGACCATTTGTTTATGGGACATACTGGAGTGCCAATAGAAGAAGCTTGTCAAAGGTAAGTCATGAATTATATCTTTATTTCTGCGTTTTGTGTCGCTCCTGGAGGGTTGAAAAATGCTTGTCTGTCTTTGTTTACTGGGGTGCTATCCTCAGATAATAGCATCGTTTGCTTTCGCCGTAAAGCATTTTTTAAATCTGACACGTTGGCTGGATTCACAACAAGTGTAGCTTTAATTTGGTATATTGAATGTGTGATTTCATGGAAGTTTAATTTTTATAGTCATTTATTTGAATTTGGCGCTCTGCATTTTCACTGGATGTTTGCCAGGTGGGACGCTACAGTCCCACATATCCCAGAGGATTTTAATGTCAAGCCCTGTATGTTGTTGTTTTTAAATCTCATGTAGGCCTACATTGAAAACCACACATTTGCTGCTACTGTAGGCTGAATGTTAGAACAGCTATTTACATGCTAAAATGTTATGGGATGTATTTTTCTCTATTGTTTTTGATGGTAGACCACTCCTGTAGGCCTACATTATGATCAAATAGCCACAGTAGCCTACTTGGCCACTGTTAAAACTGTAACTTAAAGCGGGCACAACCTCACATGCTGACCAGACTGGACACGTCGCGTGCGAACTTGCAAACTAAATTTAGAAATCCATGTTATTCAATTATTGCACCCACACTGCTCCCGTGCGCCAATGAGCGTCTGCACCAAGGGCTAAAATAGAACTCATTCCTATTTCTGACGCAGATCGTGCTGAAAGTCCTGCCTCTCCCATCTCCTCATTGGTTTATAGAAGCACATTGGTTACACCCACATCGGTGACTGAAAGATTAACCATCTTGCCGGTAGTCGTGGTAATACAATGAACGTTTAGATGCGAACACCATATAAATTAAACTAGAAACGATTCGGTTGGCCGTTTTATGTGTGGATTAATTGTTGGAGTAGAGGTCCTTGTGCATTTCAGGTAAAATAACAACTCAATGTTTATATCCCAGGACAAATTAGCTAGCAACAGCAAGCTAGCTAAATCGGACAAATTAACGTTAGCTAGCAAGTGCAAGCTAACTAGCTAAATTGCCATACATGTTTAATGCTTTTCGACCTGTCCCCAAATTAATGTAATTTTGAGAGTTTGTTTTGATATTTTTACCTGCGTGTCATGATCCCGTTTGGTGTGGGGGGGCAAAATACATTCATGCACGATAGCGCACGATGGCGCACAAGCGCAGCCGGTTTGGGTTCCGTGTCAGTGTTCACAGTAAACACGCGCAGGAAGTTGCGCTCAGTAGACTTGAAAATGGCTCAATGTCGAAAAACATTATAGGGAACATTGCTTTTGAATAGGGTCCTAATCCTTTCATGGCCATGTGATATTCCCTAGTTAAGACTGTTATATTCTTTTTTTTCCTTCTCATAAACTGAAGATTCTCCAGCTAGCATGTGTTTTAAAACAATCGCCTGCTGATGTGTCAGAGCAAACGTTCCTAAATTCCCAAATGGGAGCTGGACAATACACTCTTTGAAAAAAGGGGTCCAATTGGTTCTTCGGCTGTCCCCTTAGGATAACCCTTTTTGGTTCCAGGTAGAACCCCCAAAAGGGTTCTACCTGGAACCTAAAGGGTTCTACCTGCTACCAAAAAGGGTTCTTCAAAAGGTTTTGCTATGGGGACAGCCAAAGAACCCTTTAACGCTCTAGTTGGCACCTTTTTTTCTAAGAGTGTAGACATATCCCTGCAGGATGAGAGTCAATCTCCCTGGCAGGCTGACAGCACTGAAAATACCTGCCTTCAGACAGATTTACAGTACAGGTTATTAATGCCAATCAAATTAAATGGTGGACTCGTTTATAATGTCCATAAGCTATTTGGTGCCATTATATATTGAGTGTATACTCTATGTCACGGCCTGGCCATAGAGGTTTTTATTCTCTATTTTGGTTAGGCCAAGGTGTGATTAGGGTGGGCATTCTAGTTTCTTTATTTCTATGTTGGTGTGGTTCCCAATCAGAGGCAGCTGTCTATCATTGTCTCTGATTGGGGATCATATATAAGTTGTCCTTTTTCGTTTGGGTGTTGTGGGTAGTTGTTTTCTGTTTAGTGTCTGCACCTGACAGGACTGTTTCGGTTTTCCCTCTTAGTTATGTTGTTTGTGTGTTTTGAGTATTAAATTTATCATGAACACTTACCACACTGCGTTTTGGTCCACTCCTTCATACGACTATCGCTACAGAACTACCCACCTAAAAAGGACCAAGCAGCGTGGTCAAGAGGAGCAGAGATCCTGGGCCTGGGAGGAGGTCATGGCAGGGGACAAGATCCTGCCATGGAAACAGGTGGAAACAGCGAAAGAGGAACGGCAACGATACGAGGGGACACAGCTAGCACGGAAACCCGAGAGGCAGCTCCAAAAAGATTTTTTGGGGGGGCACACGAGGAGAGTGACAGAGTCAGTGTGGCTGGTCAGGCACCGTGTGCGCACAGTGTCTCCAGTGCCCATTCATAGCCCGGTGCTCTCTATTCCAGCTCCCCGCATTGGCCGGGCTAGAATGGGCATCCAGCCAGGACGGATGGTGCCGGCTCAACGCTCCTGGTCTCCTTGGACCAGGATATCCTGCGCCAGCTCTGCGCACTGTGTCTCCGGTGCGTCTGCACAGCCCAGTGCGACTGGTGCCAGAGCCCCACATTTGCAGGGCAAAAATAAACATCCAGCCAGGATGGGTTGTGCCAGCTCTACCCTTTAGACCTCCAGTGTGCCTCAACAGTCCAGTACGTCCTGTGCCTCCTCCCCGCACTCGCCCTGAGGTGAGTGTCATCATCCAGGTGCCACCTGTACCGGTCCCACGCATCAGGCCTCCAGTGCGCCTCCACAGGACTGTGCGCCTCCACAGTCCAGGGGATCATATATAAGTTGTCCTTTTTTGTTTGGGTTTTGTGGGTAGTTGTTTTCTGTTTAGTGTCTGCACCTGACAGGACTGTTTCGGTTTTCCCTCCATGTTATTTTGTTCGTGTGTTTTGAGTATTAAATTTATCATGAACACTTACCACACTGCGTTTTGGTCCACTCCTTCATACGACGATCGTTACACTATAATCACAGTGATATATTGATATCATCTGTTCTAGATTGATCTCATAGCCTGGTGCACTAAATAGCCCTTGTCCAAAGAGCACTGTCTGGGGTGCTTTGATTTGCGCTGGTCTCTCTCTCAAATATGTCTTCTGATACCAACGATTACTGTGTATGCATCAGTGGAAGCTGCTGAAGGGAGGAGGGCTCATAATAATGTCTGGAACAGAGCAAATGGTACAGCATCAAAAACATGGAAGCTGTCTTTGATGTATTGCATACCGTTCCACTAATTCCCATCCAGTCATTACCAGGAGCTCATCCTCAATAAGGTGCCACCAGCCTCCTGTGGTGTGCTTCCCAGCAAATAGAGGGTGTGGTGATGTTTCAGATCATCTGACTGTGCAGTTTGACAGAGATGCAGCTGCCCCGTCTATGTGGTTGTAGCACGTGTATTGTCTATGTGTCTTACAGAAATGTAGAGAAGCAAAAAAGAACTGTGGATATATAGTTGACTTTACTGAGAACTTCTCAATATGATGACCTACTCTGCCTTACATGTAGTCTCTGGCAACAAAGAAAAGTCCATGAAGGAGAGAGAGAATTACTTCGAGAGTACTGTACTTTTGTAAGCTTTTAATCCACAGCAGAGCAGATAACTGCCAATACATATTTACACACACACACAGGACCTCTGTTGAAATGCTGGGCTCAATGAGAATGAATCAGTGGTTTAGTCTGGCAGCTCATTTCATACAGTATGTACAGTAGGCTACAGTTCAAAGTAAGTTCAGGATGAAGCTACTTTATACTAAGAAGATGCACAAAGACAATGATATTAGATGAAGACTGGGACTCAGAGAAAGGGTAAGATGTTGTTTGAGTGAATTACCAAAGTTCTTATTGGATGCACTGCAAAACAGATTTAGGTTTTTCATAAGAGGACATACATATATATAATCACTAATCCAATGCCAGTGCAGGATGAAGTTAAGATATTTTTTAACTCAGACTGCAAGGCCTTGCATTTCTATGGCCATAAGAGTGTCTGTAAAAGTGGAGATGGGACTGAATGGATCGCCTATCAATCAGCGATGCCTGAGCTGGCTGGCTAGTGCCTTGTCTTTCATACTGTCATCCCTCTCTCCACTCATCCTCTGTTCGATCTGCCCTTTTCCCTTCACTGCCCTGGCATTCCCCCTTTCCTCACAGGGCTCCACTGCCGCCGCCCTGGGCTGTGTTTTTACTCCGGACCAGTGGGCGGGCGGCCAGGCGGCCAGTCAGCTATGCAAAGAGACTGTGTACAGAGAGACTGTGTTCATCCATCTGTGAAATCACCACCAGCGGCTGACAACCAGGTCATGTGGATACAGTGCGGGTCAATAGATAGTTTCAATACAGAAACTCTGCTGCCCTGCTACCCGCAACCCTCAGGGAAGTACTGCATCATATGATCTGTTGGCTGAGCCACCATCAGCACCGACCTGTACCCTACCTGCCCTATGCTCTCTCCTGGCCCCACTCAGTCTGAATTTGTCCTGCTAGGTGACCTAAACTGGGACATGCTTTAACCACTTGGCCAAGTCTTAAAACAAAAAAAGCTCTCTCAGATTATTACCAATCCCACAAGGTATGACTCCAAACACCCAGAAAATGCTACTCTCCTTGATGTTATCCTCAAATAGTCCTGATAGGAATCCGTCTGGTATTTTCTGTAATGACCTTAATAATCACTGTTTTACGGCCTGCGTTCGTAATGGCTGCTCAGCTAAACCTGTCCTGATTTGTCATAGACGCTTGCTGAAAAACTTTAATGAGCAAGCCTTCCTTCATGACCTAGCTTCTGTAAATTGGTATAGAATAAGCTTGATCCCCTCTGTTGAAGATGCTTGGACCTTCTTTAAAAAATATATATTTTCAGTGATATTGTTAACAAGTACGCCCCCATAAATAAATGAAAAACAAGTTCAGGCCCTGGTTCGACCGTGATCTGGCAGAGTTACTCCACCTCAAGAACACCATTTGGTGAAAAGCTCGGCACACAAATCCTGTCATTCAGGCAAATAAGAAATAAGTGCATTTAGGCTATCCGGAAGGCCAAAGTTAGTTATTCAAGGAGCAGTTCTCTCTCTATGGGTCTAACCCCAAGAAGTCCTGGAAAATGGTGAAAGATCTGGAGAATAAACCCTCCTCCTCACAGCTACCCATGTCCCTTAATGTTGATTATGTGGTTGTTACTGGCAAGATGTACATGGCTGAGTTTTATAATCACCACTTGATAAAGTCAAGATTCATATTTGACTCAGCCATGCCTCCTTGCCCATCCAACACATCATCATCTCCCACCCCTTCTAAAGCGACTAGCCCTGATGCTCCTTCCTCCTTTTTCACCGCTCTGCCACACAGTTTCTCCCTACAGTCGGTCACTGAGTCTGAGGTGCTAAAGGAGCTCCTTAAACTTGACCCCAAAAGAACATCTGGGTCAGATGGTTTAGATCCTTTCTTCTTTAAGGTTGCTGCCCCTATTATTCACTGAGCCTATCTCTGACCTTTTTAACCTCTCTCCTCTCTGGGGAGATTTCCATTGCTTGGAAGGCAGCCACGTACATCCTTTATTTAAATGGAGAGATCAAGTTGATCCTAACTGTTATTATAGGCCAATTTCTATCTTGCCCTGTTTATCAAAAGTGTTATAAAAACGTGTCAGTAATCAACTAACTGGCTTTCTTGATGTCTATAGTGTTCTCTCTGGTATGCAAACCAGTTTCTGCTCACGTTATTGATGTGTCACTGCAACCTTAAAGGTCCTAAATTATGTCACTATTGCCCTTGATTCTAAGCAATGTTGTGCTGCTATTTTATTGACTTGTCCAATGCTTTTGATACGATAGACCTTTCCATTCTTGTTGGTCGGCTAAGGAGTATTGGTGTCTCTGAGGGGTCTTTGGCCTGGTTTGCTAACTACCTCTCTCAAAGAGTGCAGTGTGTAAATTCAGAACATCTGCTGCCACAGCCACTGCCTGTCACCAAGGGTGTACCTCGATCCTAGACCCCATACTCTTTCCAATTTACGTCAACAACATAGCTCAGGTAGTAGGTAGCACTCTCATCCATTTATATGCAGATAATAGTCTTATACTCAGCTGGCCCCTCCCCAGATTTTGTGTTAAAAGCTCTACAACAAAGCTTTCTTAGTGTCAAACAAGCTTCTCTGCCCTTAACCTTGTTCACTCCAAAACAAATCAACAGATGACACCATCTCTATTACACTTGACACTGCCCTTTCCCACCTGGACAAAAGGAGCACCTATGTGAGAATGTTGTTCATTGACTACAGCTCTCATGCATGTTTCAGTGTTATTTGCCTCGAAGCGAGCATGATAGAAATTTGGTAAGACTGATTTAAGTTTCCCTGCATTAAAGTCCCCGGCCACTAGGAGTGCCGCCTCTGGGTGAGCGTTTTCCTGTTTGCTTACAGCTCATTGAGTGCGGTCTTAGTGCCAGCATCAGTCTGTGGTGGTATGTAGACAGCTACGAAAAATACAGATGAAAACTCTCTAGGTAGATAGGGTGGTCTACAGCTTATCATGAGATACTCTACCTCGGGCGAGCAAAACCTTGAGACTTCCTTAAATATTGTGCACCAGCTGTTATTTACAAAAATACATACAGTAGTTCGCCGCCCCTTGTCTTACCAGACGCAGCTGTTCTATCCTGCCGATACAGTGTATGAACAGCAAGCTGTATGTTGATAATGTCATCATTCAGCCATGATAAAATATTCCAGTTTTGAATGTCCCTTCTGATAGTTTAATCTTCTGTGTAGGTTATTGATTTTATTTTCCAAAGATTGCACGTTTGCTAGCACAATGGAAGGCAGTGGGGGTTTATTCAATTGCCTAGGAATTCTCAGAAGTCAGTCCGCCCTCCTGCCCCTTTTTCTCCCCCTTCTCTTCACGCAAATGACAGGGATCTGGGCCTGTTCCCGGGAAAGCAGTATGTCATTCATGTCGGGCTCATTAAAGGAAGAAAAGGATTCTGCCAGTTTGTGGTGAGTAATCTCAGTTCTGATGTCCAGAAGTTATATTCGGTCATAAGAGACAGTAGCAGCAACATTATGTACAAAATAAGAAAGAAAAAAAAGTGACAAACAACGTAAAGAAAATAACAAAAAAACACAACTGGTTAGGAACAAGTAAGTAACATACCGAGCCCACAAAGACGGACCGAATTACAATAAACAATCACTCACAAACACAACATGGGGAACAGAGGGTTAAATAATAAACAAGTAATTGGTTGAGTGAAGCCAGGTGTGATAAGACAAAGACAGAACAAATGGAAAATGAAAAGTGGATCGGTGGTGGCTAGAAAGCCGGTGACGTCGACCGCCGAACGTCGCCCGAACAAGGAGAGGGACCGACTTTGGCGGAAGTCGTGACAATAACAAAATATCATAATAAAGATAAGTGTTCTCTACCTTGCACAAATAGTCATTTAAATTTAGGAATGAATTATTTTAGTATTTTATTGCATTTTCTGATGAAATTCACATTACCGCAACGTGTCCAGCTCTGTCTGAATGTATGTTATGTTGTAATTTATACAGAGTCAAATGAAAATATTCCGAAAAAAATAAATGGATGTTCTACTCGATGTTTCAAATGACAGAAAAAATATTAACTGAATATTCATGTATAATAATAATGAAAAAATAGTGGAAAATTAAGTGTGCATGACTGATATCTGCAACATTTTTGAAGGACTGTTTACACACACAGAGAGAATTTTTAACAAAGTTTGACTTTGAATGAAGCAACACATCTGCCAGTACCTTCAAGATGGCTACCAGGTAAGCAGATCTCTTTATATTTCTCCAGATAAACATTCTCTTGTCAGACTGCATACACAACAGTATTGATTACCATTACCGATACAGGTAGGTTTCCACATTTAGAAAAAAGTTAGATTTGAAATTTTCTAAGGTTCCTGATCCTCCGCAACAGCATTCTCACTTATATACACAGTTGAAGTCGGAAGTTTACATAGACCTTAGCCAAATACATTTAAGCTCAGTTTTTCACAATTCCTGACATTTAATCCTTGTAAAAATGATTTGTCTTAGGTCAGATAGGGTCACCACTTTATTTTAAGAATGTGAAATGTCAGAATAATAATAGAGAGAATGATTTATTCATACCTTCAAACTCAGTGCCTCTTTGCTTGACATCATGAGTAAATCAAAACTTGAATCAATGATTGTGCCAATATTATGTCATTTATTTTCTACATCAAATTGTAAAATGTTTAACCATACCTCAGTCTTAGTATACTTATTGTCATTTCCGAAATCATCAACCTCATTTCTGAAACCTATGTATCATTACCATAACAGGTGTTCATTTAATGTTAATTTAATGAATGGAAAAATAGTAGTTTGCTTTTAAATGTACAGAATCTATACGTTATGTTCTTTCAGGCTTGCCACATTATTTTGAAAATATGTCAGGTTTCAATGAAATAGCAAACATATTAGGTTGTAGATTGCGGAAGGTGTTGCGGTAATGAGAGAAATCAGTCAAAATCAAATAAAATGTTCATTTAAAAAATATATATTATTTCAGAGTTTCCAGTAACTGTGCATGACTGTTAATAATAAATGTTTTTAAAATGTATTAGCTTTCCGAATGGTCTTGATGGTTTCAGACTTTTTTAAATACTTTTTTCTGAAAATATGTTCAAAAAGTGTCAGTAAATGTTTTTAAATGAATGCTCACAAACACTTCAGACCTTGTTATTAATGCCTCAAAATGAAATTTTTTGATGCAAGTCTTTTTTAAAGGTTTCATGTTTGAAATCTTGGAAACCAAGATTTCGCGAAAATCACCCATATGCACACACACACCAGAAGATGCCTCCTTGACGGAAATACCCGTAGATACATGGTCCCTTATTTCACTACCTCCAAGGACAACCGTATATTAGCCAGGTTATTCTCTATCTGTGAAATTGACATTTTCAGTGTACAGAAATAGGAGCTATGTTACCTAAAGTAATCCACAGGGAAAACCTTGTTAACAGGTCTTGCTACTGTAGCTGTGAATAAGGACACATCAAGGTTCATTTAAATGGTGCAATTGGGTAATCAGAAAACAATTGCCCCAAGGTCCCCCAACTCTGACAGGTTTGAATTGTGTACCCTTGGTACTAGGCAGTTTAAAATGGCTTACAGTCAATACATCTTCACAGATATATCTGGACATGATATCATATTTCATAAACCCCTATCAATGCTGTGCCTCTATACAAAGCATCAGCTGCTCTTTGACATTGATGGAGATAGAGGGGCTTTCTCAGTCTGTCCCTGCTCTAACACCCCCCTGCTATTTATGCAAGTTCTCTTCTCTCCTCTCCGCAGCTCCCTTCATCAGCACCAGCCACAGAGGGCCCGCTTCTCACAGCCGTTCAAAGCCTGGCTAATTACGCTATACAAGTAGAGCCTCGGCACTAAGCAGGGGTTCACTTTGAGACACCCCTCCCCTCAGAACACTACAGCATTTCCCTCCCTCAGGCCCTTCAAAATACAGTCACACAATTATCACTTGCAGAAGAATATAGACACACAGTTACTCAAGCAAATAAAGTTTATTTTGTGTTGTGTAGCCGTTTGGTCTATACCAGGCAAGGGGATTTAAGACGGGTTAACACTAGGATGGTACAGTATGATCTCTCGTATCTCATCCAAGGGGCCTGACTATCACAAGCAGACATACTCCTCTTCGACAAATCAGGAGTCAGAGATAAGCCTGTCCATGACACACATGCAATCAAAAGAGGAAGAGAAGGAAGACTAGATAATTGCATTTACTTTCAGAAAGGGTTTTGCAACACAAGAGAGCATCTTTACATACAACAGCTAAGTACAAGTTCTAAACCAGAACACTTGATCGTAATAGAGCTTGTTCAGTACTTGGCCATTAGAGTGAAAAACACAAATCTCTAGCAAAATATAGATCTGTAGGTGAGACCAGGTACAGTATAGAAGCCTACCTGCCGTAGAGGTCATCTGGGTAGCTGTCATACTCCAAGTCATAGTCAGATCTGAGGGGAGAGAGAGAGATTGGCTAAGAGAGAGGGAAAGAGCCATCATCGACAGTGGGTTTTGTCCAACATGTCTCTGGACGTACTCACTGCCACAGTCATACTCTGGACCTAGTTTTGTCCCATGGAATAAATATTGTGGATCTTAATGTTTTTCCTCATAATCCTGGACTATCGGACAACCATTTTATTATGTTTGCAATCGCAACAATAATCTGCTCAGACCCCAACCAAGGATCATCAAAAGCTGTGCTATAAATTCTCTGACAACCCAAAGATTCCTAGACGCCCTTCCAGACTCCCTCCACCTACCCAAGGACGTCAGAGTACAAAAATCGGTTAATCACCTAACTGAGGAACTAAGTGAAACCTTGCTTAATACCCTAGATGCAGTCGCATCCCTAAAAACAAAAAAACATTTGTCATAAGAAATTAGCTCCCTGGTATACTGAAAATACCAGAGCCCTGAAGCATACTTCCAGAAAATTGGAATGAAATGGCGCTACACTAAACTGAATGTCTTCCGACTGGCTTGGAAAGACAGTGCCATGCAGCATCGAAGAGCGCTCTCTGCTCATCCTCATCCTATTTTTCCAACTTAATTGAGGGGAATAAGAACAATCAAAAATATATTTTTGATACTGTCGCAAAGCTAACTAAAAATCAGCATTCCCAAGAAAGGATGGCCTTCACTTCAGCAGCGATAAATTCATGAACTTCTTTGACGAAAAGATTACGAAAATTACGGACTCCTCTTCAAATCTGCGTATTTCTCCAAAGCTCAATTGTCCTGAGTCTGCACAACACTGCCAGGACCTAGGATCAAGGGAGACACCCAAGTTTTTTAATACTATATCTCTTGACACATTGATGAAAATAGTCTTGGTCTCTAAACCTTCAAGCTGTATACTGGACCCTATTCCAACTCAACTACTGAAAGAGCTGCTTCCTATGCTTGGCCCTCCTAGGTTGAACACAATAAATGGCTCCCTATCCACTGGATGTGTACCAAACTCACTAAAAGTGGCAGTAATAAAGCCTCTCTTGAAAAAGCCAAACCTTGACCCAGAAAATATAAAAAACTATCGGCCTATTTCGAATCTCCCATTACTCTCAAACATTTTAGAAAAAGCTGTTGCGCTGCAACTCACTGCCTTCCTGAAGACAAACAATGTTTACTAAACGCTGCAGTCTGGTTTTAGACCCCATCAGAGCACTCAGACAGCACTCGTGAAGGTGGTAAATTACCTTTTAATGGTGTCAGACCAAGGCTCTGCATCTGTCCTCATGCTCCTAGACCTTAGTGCTGCTTTTGATACCATCAATCACCACAATCTTTTGGAGAGATTGGAAACCCAAATTGGTCTACACGGACAAGTTCTGGATCGGTTTAGATCTTATCTGTCAGAAAGATTGTCTCTGTGGATGGTTTGTCTTCTGACAAATCAACTGTAAATTTCGGTGTTCCTCAAGGTTCTGTTTTAGGACCACTATTGTTTTCACTATATATATTACCTCTTGGTGATGTCATTCGGAAACATAATGTTAACTTTCACTGCTATGCGGACGATACACAGCTGTACATTTCGATGAAACATGGTGAAGCCCCAAAATTGCCCTCCATGGAAGCCTGTGTTTCAGACATAAGGAGGTGGATGGCGGCAAATGTTTTACTTTTAAACTCGGACAAAACAGAGATGCTAGTTCAAGGTTCCAAGAAATAAGGAGATCTTCTGTTGGATCTGACAATTAATCTTGATGGTTGTACAGTCATCTCAAATAAAACTGTGAAGGACCTAGGCGTTACTCTGGACCCTGATCTCTCCTTTGCGAACATATCAAGAATATTTCAAGGACAGCTTTTTTCCATCTTAATAGTATTGCAAAAATCAGAAACTTTCTGTTCAAAAATGATGTAGAAAAATTAATCCACGCTTTTGTCAATTCTAGACTAGACTACTGCAATGCTCTACTTTCCGGCTACCCAGATAATACACTAAATAAACTTCAGTTAGTGCTAAACACGGCTGCCAGAATCTTGTCTATAACCAAAAAATGTGATCATATTACTCCAGTGCTAGCCTCTCTACACTGGCTTCCTGTTAAGGCTATGGCTGATTTCAAGGTTTTACTGCCAACCTACAAAGCAATACATGTGCTTGCTCCTACCTATCTTTCCGATTTGGTCCTGCAGTACATACCGACGCTACGGTCACAAGACGCAGGCCTCCTTACTGTCCGTAGAATTTCTAAGCAAACAGCTGGAGGCAGGGCTTTCTAACTATAGCTCCTATAGAGCTCCATTTTTATGAAATGGTCTGCCTATCCATGTGAGACTTGAAGACTCGGTCTCGACATTTAAGTCTTTATTGAAGACTCATCTCTTCAGTAGGTCCTATGATTGAGTGGAGTCTGGCCCAGGAGTGTGAAGGTGAACAGAAAGGCACTGGAGCGACGAACCACCCTTGCTGTCTCTGCCTGGCCTGTTCCCCTTTCTCCACTGGGATTCTCTGCCTCTAACCCTATTACGGGGACTGAGTCACTGGCTTATTGGTGCTCTTCCATGCTGTCCCTAGGAGGGGTGCGCCACTTGAGTGGGTTGAGTCACTGATGTGATCTTACTGTCCGGGTTGGTGCCCCCCTCGGGTTCGTGCTGTGTGGGAGATCTTTGTTGGCTATACTCGGCCTTGTCTCAGGGTAGTAGGTTGGTGGTTGAAGATATCCCTCTAGTGGTATGGGGGCTGTGCTTTGGCAAAGTGGGTAGGGTTTATATCCTGCCTGTTTCCCGACACCTCCTGTCTCAGCCTCCAGTATTTCTGCTGCAATAGTTTGTTTCAGGGGGCTAGGGTAAGTCTGTTATATCTGGAGTATTTCTTCTGATCCCTCTAATTTTCTATCTCTCTCTCTTTCTCTCCCTCTCTCTCTCTTTCTTTCTCTTTTTCTTTCTCTCTCTTTCTTTCTTTCTCTCTCTCTTTCTCTCTCTTTCTTCTCTCAGGGACCTGAGCCCTAGGACCATGCCTCAGGACTACCTGGCCTGATGACTCCTTGCTGTCCCCAGTCAACCTGGTCATGCTGTTGCTTCAGTTTCAACTGTTCTGCCTGAGGCTATGGAACCCTGACCTGTTCACCACTGAACGTGTTACCTGTCCTGGAACTGCTGTTTTGGACCCTCTCTCTACTGCACCTGCTGTCTCTAACTCTGAATGATCGGCTATAAAAAGCCAACTGACATTTACTCCTGAGCTGCTGACCTGTTGCACCCTCTACAACCACTGTGATTATTATTATCTGACCCTGCAGGTCATGTTTGAACATTTTGGCCATGTTCTTTTATAATCTCCACCCGGCACAGCCAGAAGAGAACTGGCCACCCCTCATAGCCTGGTTCCTCTCTAGGTTTCTTCCTAGGCTCTGGCCATTCTAGGGAGTTTTTCCCAGCCACTGTGCTTCTACGTCTGCATACCTTGCTGTTTGGCGTTTTAGGATGAGTTTCTGTACAGCACTTTGTGACATCGGCTGATGTAAAAAGGGCTTTATAAATATATTTGATTGATTGATTGAATGAATAGAACAGCTTTCAGAGGACAGGAGTCATAGGGGGATATGATGGGTGTTAGACAGGGAAGGATATAACACGGGTCAATGGGGACGGATTGGTGGCTTGTCCATGGAGTAGACAGGTACAGACACTTACAGCTGTGATATGTTTTAACATCCTCAGAACCTTGGCTTGCCCTGTTGAATCCCTGTCACTCAGGTATACCCAGCAGTCTCTGAGTATCTCATCTCTTCCTCTTTCTCTCTTTGTCCTTCACACTCATCAGGGAAGTGAACTGTGCTCCCCTCTAAGAGCTTACCTGTCCATTATCACAGATTTGGTTGAATGGTTTTTAAAATCACAGGGGCTATACTGTCGCTGTCTGGTCAAGTAACAGTCTCTGTGTTCAACCTGGGAGGTCAAGCAGAGAGGGAGGGGAAACGGTCATGCTGTCAGGGTGCGTTCCTCTGTCAGACGAGAGACAGTATTTCAGACATTAAAGAAAATAATAGGGTTACAATTCCAGCACATTTCCATTACACTGTTGACTATTGATATACGTAATGGTTTCAGGGCTCCCCTGCATCACAGATATGTGATCAAATCTAAACACGACAACTATCAACTCCATCCTCGGCTCAGCCTCTGACTCTCTCAGTGAAGTGCATACTACACACTGACATACACACTCAGTGGCCTGCTGCGGGAACACAAACAGTCCTGTTGTTGATGTTAATGTTAACCAACACAGCCATCCATCACAATAAGGAGTAAACCCAACACACTGTCTCAGACACTGAAATGTGCAGAGAAATGAAGAGCCACTTACTGGGCCAAGCTGTGAAGAGAGAGAGAGAGATGAAGACTAGAGAGAGAGTGGGAGAGATGAAGACTAGAGAGAGAGAAAGATGAAGACGAGAGAGAGAGAGAGATGAAGACTAAAGAAATAGAAATGAAGACTAGAGAGAGAGAAAATATGAAGACTAGAGAGAGAAAGATGTAGACTAGAGAGAAATGAAGACTAGAGAGAGAGAGAAAGATGAATAGAGAGAGAGAAAGATGAAGACTAGAGAGAGAGAGATGAAGATGAGAGAGAGAGAAAGATGAAGACTAGAGAGAGAGAGAGAGCTTAAGACTAGAGAGAGACATTCCATAACAAATCCATAAACTACAGAGAGATGAACCTAGAGAAGAGTCCCCTAAGCAAGCTGGTCATGGGGCTTTGTTCACAAACACAAACAGACCCCACAGAGTCCCGGGACAGAAACACAATTAGACCCAACCAAATCATGGGGAAACAAAAATATAATTATTTGACACATTGGAAAGCTTAAACAAAAAAAACTGAGCAAACTAGAATGCTATTTGGACCTAAACAGAGAGTACACAGTTGAAGAATACCTGACCACTGTGAGTGATCTAAAATTAAGACTATGTACAGACTCAGTGAACATAGCCTTGCTATTGAGAGAGGCAGCCATAGCCTGTCTTCTCTCGGGAGCCAAGTCAGCCTATGTGTCCATTACCCACAAAATGAGATGGAAACTGAGCTATACTTCCTAACCTCCTGCCAAATGTATGACCATATTAGAGACACATACTTCCCACAGATCACATAGACCTACAAAGAATTTTAAAACAAATCAAACATTGATAAACTCTCATATCTGTTAGGCGAAATACCGCAGTGTGCAATAACAGCAGCAAGATCTGTGGCCTGTTGCCATGAGAAAGGGGCAACCAGTGGAGCACAAACAACATTGAAAATACAACCTAGATTTATGTGTTAATTTATTTTCCCTTTCATACTTCAGACTTGAACATTACATAGCCAATAACATAACATTTTCTTAAAAGGTTTGGTATTAATCAGCATCTAACTGTATTATTGACTTTGGTCACGGCCAAGCTACTCACCATGTACTACTGAGTGTTGTACAACAATGCAGTGAACCATTCATATTGATCTGTTTATAACCAAGCATTTAACTATGAGTATTGATCTGTCTGTGGACACGACGAAGCTCTCTGAGCTCAGCCCTTCTAAACATATTGGATGACTCTTTCATTCCACATGGAGATGTTACCTCCTGCCTGCATTGTTGGAATTACATATTATATCAAAGATAATTCAACTGTATTTACTTGCCTCATAATGTCTTACTGTTCCCCATGTGTTTACTGTTTAATGGGCTGTTGAGTCCCACTGATCTATAACAGTGAAGAGTAACACTCCCACCATGTAATACCCAGCATTTCATATTATCAACGATAGGCTACCAGGGATAAAGGTCTTTACAGTGAGACAGCCTTAGTATTTACAGAGGAATGTTTTCTGGGAGGCAAATCAATCTCTTTCTTTTTCTCTTGTTTTGATGAGCTGCAGAGCAGGAAGTCAAAGGAGATTTGTAAATCTACACAAAACAATCCTGTTTAGACTTAGTGCTCCATCCAGACAAATTTGTTGTCACGCCCTGACCTTAGAGAGCCTTCTTATGTCTCTATTTGGTTTGGTCAGGGTGTGATTTGGGGTGGGCATTCTATGTTTTGTTTTCTATGATTTTGTGATTCTATGTTTCTTTATTTCTACGTTTTGGCCGGGTATGGTTCTCAGGGACAGCTGTCTATCGTTGTCTCTGATTGGGAAACATACTTAGGTAGCCCCTTTCCCCTCCTTTCGTTGTGGGTAGTTAACTTTGTCTGTGGCACTTAGCCCTGTAAGCTTCACGGTTGTTTCTTTCATTTGTTGTTTTGTTGTTGACATTTTAAAAATAAAGAAAATATACACTCACCAGGCAGCACTTTGGTCCACTTCTTTTGACGGCCCGTGACAGAACTACCCACCACCAAAGGACCAAGCAGCGTGGTAAAGAGGACTCATGGACATGGGAGGAGATCCTGGACGGAAAGGGACCCTGGACGCAGGCCGTCCGAGAGAGGAGATGGAGGCAGCTATGGTGGAGCGGCGGAGATATGAGGAGGCAAGTCAGCGAAGCAGGCACGAAAGGCAGCCCCCAAAATTATTTTGGGGGGGTTCACACGGGGAGATTGGCGGAGTCAGTGTTTAGACCTGAGCCAACTCCCCATGCTTACCGTGGGGAGCATGTGACTGGTCAGGCACCGTGTTATGGGGTGATGCGCGCGGTGTCTCGAGTGAGCATTCACAGGCCGGTGTGCTCTGTGCCAGCATCTCGCATTTGCCGGGTGGAAGTGGGCATCCAGACAGAACGGGTTGTGCCAGCTCTGCGCTCGAGACCGCCAGTGCGCCTTCATGGCCCAGTGTATCTGATGCCCGCCCCACGCACCAGGCCTCCTGTGTGTCTCTCCATCCCGGTGAGTCCTGTGCCTGCGCCCAGGAAGAAGCCTCAAGTGATGATCCATGGCACGAAGCCTCCAGTGATGATCCATGGCACGAAGCCTCCAGTGATGATCCATGGCACGAAGCCTCCAGTGATGATCCATGGCAAGAGGCCTCCAGTGATGATCCATGGCACGATGCCTCCAGTGAGTAGTCATGGCACGAAGCCTCCAGCGACGGTCTCCAGTCCGGAGCCTCCAGCGAGGGTGCCCAGTCCGGGGCCCGCAGCAAGGGTGCCCAGTCCGGGGCCCGCAGCAAGGGTCCCCAGTCCGGGGCCCGTAACGAGGGTCCCCACACCAGAGGTGCCACCAAAGTGGGGTGATCCAGTGGTGGAGAAAGGTCTGCGTCCCGCACCTGAGCCGCCACCGTGGATAGATGCCCATCCAGACCCTCCCCTATAGGTCCAGGTTTTGTGGCCGGAGCCTGCACCTTTGGGGGGAGCCTTTTTATGTCTCTATTTCATTTGGTCAGGGTGTGATTTGGGGTGGGCATTCTATGTTTTGTTTTCTATGATTGTGATTCTATGTTTTGTTTTCTATGTTTCTTTATTTCTATGTTTTGGCCGGCTATGGTTCTCAATCAGGGACAGCTGTCTATTGTTGTCTCTGATTGAGAATCATACTTAGGTAGCCATTTTTTCCTCCTTTCGTTGTGGGTAGTAAACTTTGTTTGTGGCACTTAGCGCTGTAAGCTTCACTGTTGTTTCTTTCGTTTGTTGTTTTGTTGGCGACATTGTAAAAATAAAGAAAATGTACACTCACCACGCTGCACTTTAGTCCACTTCTTTTGACGGCCGTGACATTTGTCCTGTAGGTGAACTGTTTGAAGCTCAGAGTACATAAGTAACTCAGGCACGTGAACACAAAGACAAAGCTAAACTGAGTGGTACAGTACAGAGGTAAACTCAGGGAAAAGGAAAGTGGTTTCGAAATACTGTAGAGGTAAGCCATGGTGAGCAGTACATGTCCACATTGGCACAATGTGGGCTAAAATATTGGCCCCACAAAGGCTGCCCACATTGGGCCGATGCACCTTTGCTCATTGGCTACACATTGGCTCCAAGGCCAGTGGCCCCAAGGGCAGCCCTCCCTTTGCCTGAAATAAGCCCACCGTTTTGGATCGGCTGCCCGTTACATTGTATCACAAAGACAATGTGGTTGCTATCATAAGTGACCCCAAACTTGTTTTTACACGCAATGTGCTTTAGCACTCGGCAGTCCCGTTCTGTGAGCTTGTGTGACCTACCACTTTGCGGCTGAGCCGTTGTTGCACCTAGACGTTTCCACATCACAATAACAATGCTTACAGTTGACTGGGGCAGATCTAGAATGGCAGAAATTTGCCGAACTGACTTGTTGGAAAGGTGTCATCCTTTGACGGTACCATGTTGAAAGTCACTGAGCTCTTCAGTAAAGCCATGCCACTGCCAATGTTTGTCTATAGAGATTGCATGGCTGTGTACTTGATTCTATACTCCGGTACGCAGCGGGTGTGGCTGAAATAGCCAAATCCACTCATTTGAAGGGGTGTCCACATACTTTTTTTTATATAATATATAGTGTATATGTTTACCAGAGAAACGTTAAAGTTTCTCATATGTCACATGCACTTTTCTGTCTTTTTTACGGACTTCACCATTGGCAGTGTACAATATCGTGTTTTTGTTGACCTCACAACAGGACACTTAAACTGGAATGAAACTCTCAGTGTCAGTAAGTTCAGAGAACAAAACAGAAAATCGAAAAATAATGATGTTTTTGGAGGAACAGAAACAGAACAGGGAACGAAGGGATCTCTAGTGTTCCAGAACAGAACAGTTATTTTCAAATCTTGGGAACATGTTAGTAATGTTATTTTTAGTTCCAAAAATATTTTCCAGGTGTAGTATATAATTCTATAAAGTTTTAATGCTAATAATAGCTTAAACACATTCCAATTCACATCATGATGTTCAGCGCTTAAAGCCCCTTCCATCTTCACCCTTGTCTTTCTCTCCACATCCGTGAAATTTCAGTCACATCTCAAGCCTGCACTTAGCTGACCAATCAAACATGTAAACAACTATTTTACCCGTTCCACAGCAAGCTGCACTATCGGTGCTAATTGGGTGAGTAAATGAATGTTAAATGTAAAAACAAGGTTGCTTTCATGGGTTAAAAAAAATACAGAAAAAGGAACTATATGAATTCTAACTTGTTGGGGGTTTGAACCGGTTCAGAACATTATTTTCTGGTCGGAAGACTGGAACAGAACTAAGAAAATAGGGGTTCCCCTCGGAACAGAAAGATTCTAAAATTATTTAGGTTTGGCTTAAATGGTGTCAGCAATTTTCATGTAGTATAATTTTTTTAATTGGGGTATTTGCTCAACCACTCCCCCAAATATTCGAATGAGCTCTCACATTATGAAGTAGCTGGGCTTGGTGTGGGCTAGCCCGTGTTGGGCTGATGTGGGATAGGTGTGGGCTGGCCTGTGTTGAAACAGGTGTAGGCTAGCCTGTGTTGTGCCGGTATGGGCTGGCCCATGTTGAGCTGGTGTGGTCTAGCCTGTGTTGGCCTGGTGTGGGCTTAGTGGGGTTCAAGCCGTGCCCACCTTGCCCACCGAATACCCACATGGGGTCATGCTTGCTGGGTAGCTAGTGTACACAACACAGAGAGATAGAGAGAGATAAGTATGGCCCTGTGTTTACACAATCATGTGACATAGCAAGATTTGAGCTGACTTCCTGCCACTTCAGCTCCTCTCAAATTGAAGGGCTTCCCGGATTGAAGCAAAATTACAATACATACAGCGACGGACAGCCAGACAGACAGAGGCTCAAATGGAGGATTCCACCACCGTGCCTTAGGCATGCCACCAAACCTTACACAAAAGCTGAATCTGGAAATCCCAACAGACAGCTGTGAGGTAAATTAGTGGTACTGTGGTTATGTCAGTATTACAGGTCATGTTAATGATTTCAGCACCAATGTAGCGGTCCGGAAATAATATTTAGATTGTCCTTGTTTTGTAGGAGCAAAAGGATCTTCAAATGCAGAACACCTGTATGGCATGATGTTCTGTTTACTGCTTTGTTATTTGTTTCCATCTTCTGTTTGTTCATTGCTGATAAAGCACACCTTATCATACTGAATGTACTGTCTTTATGCAGAGACAGGGCGTTTAAATGGTTGGAGTTTTCATTGCATAATTATTTAACTGTTATTTTTCCGTTTAAAGGAAGTGCTGATTCAACTAACGCACATCTCAGCAAGAGGAACCAATGTGGGACAAAGACAATAACTGTCACGATCGCTGGCGTCATGGAAATGACCGGACCAAGGTGCAGCATGGTGGGCGTACATTTTTTTGATTGATCAATGTCGCCAACAAAACGACCGTGAAGCTTACTTAGGCTATAATGCCACTAACAAAGACAACTACCCACCATTACAAAGGAAAAAAGGCTGCCTAAGTATGATTCCCAATCAGAGACAGTGATAGACAGCTGTCCCTGATTGAGAACCATACCCGGCCGAAACAAAGAAAATAGAGTTTCCCACCCGAGTCACATCCTGACCAACCAAACATAGAGAATAAAAAGATCTCTACGGTCAGGGCGTGACAATAACAATGTTCTACGTTCTCTGCTCTCTCTCCCTCACTATTTCTCTTTCTCAATCTCTCCTTCTCCCCCTCACCCTCTCTCTCTCCTCATCTCCTTCTCCCTATTGTGAACATTGCCACACAGATCAAGGTACTGTCAAACCTGAAACCCCAAACATTCACTTTCATCATATGGAACCTTTCCACTGTTCAGCAATTAAAATCTCTCTTTAAACAAGTTTGGTTCTAGATGCTCTTAGGCCCTCAACCTGCTGTGAATTCCATGATGCTGTCTGAGTTTCAATACAGCCAAAACCTGCATCCCTGTTAAAAACAAACTAAATTACACACTCAAGGGTGTCATCCATCGATCACACACAGGAACAAGGGAGAGGTGGTTCCACTCCAGTGAAACATTGTTCCCCCTGCTGCGGTCTTGGTTTGCGCCAGGTGTTGCTTGAGAAAATAGATTTGATCTCAATGAGGTTACCCAGATAAATAAATGTTCAAAAAAGGAGCTCATGTGCTGCTCAACAGGACTCAGTCCTTAGAAATACTAGCCTCCCTCCACTGCTCAGTCAAAGGTGTAAAACATAGGGTGAGTTTATGGGTTTATAAGGCACAGCGTGATCAAAACAACAGTGGAGGGACTTTTACTCTAAAACATTCTATATATCCTCTGAGCTCAGTATTGTTTCTCCATCTCCACTGGGCTGCTCTTTAAAGACAGGCTCTAATTACTTTTATAGGGCTGGGGAGTTAGGCTGTAACTCAGATTAAGTGGATGTTGCACTTGATCTGAGTTAAAGCTAAAGGGCAGCTCTCTATAGCTTTGAAAGGCCAGCGGCATACACAGACCTCTCTGAATGGCTGCATAGTGAGCAATCTCTTTTCTTTTCTACCCATTATTGTAAATGTGCAATATGAAACGTGGAATGGCTGTCTATTGTGACAGCCTAGGTGTTTGCCTTGTCTGTATGCACGTTCTGCATCCAATGTTCTTTCAGAGAATAAAAGGAACCACACAGTATTGTTCTCCCAATAAATGGTGTCTTATAATGTCTCTTGTTCGAATCACCGAGCCGGCAAAGTGGAACAATCTGCCGTTCTGCCCTTGAGCAAGGCAGTTAACCCCAACAAGAACTGCTCCCCAGGTCCTGATGACCGGGACTTCGATTAAAGCAGCCCCCCCCCCCACATCTCTGACGGGCTAAGCACCTGGCCATGGATTAACGGAAGGTTAGTGTGTGTGCTGCTTGCTTAGCGAGTACCACTTCCTCCTGATTTGGAGAGTACCACTTCCTCCCGATTTGGCGAGTACCACTTCTTGTAATTTGGCGAGTACCAATTCCTCGTGATTTGGTGAGTACCACTTCCTCGTGATTTGGCGAGTACCACTTCCTCACACTGAGGCTCGAACCCTGGACAGGTGACCGCTCCTATACAGTACAGAACTTTTGATTGGTACTGTGTATGTTTTATATACATATATATATATATATGTGTGTGTGTGTTTATGTTTTATTTATATATATATATGTACACATATATTCATACACATATATACAGTTGAAGTCGGAAGTATACATACACTTAGGTTGGAGTCATTAAAACTTGTTTTTCAACCACTCCACAATTTCTTTCGTCAGTTAGGACATCTACTTTCTGCATGACACAAGTAATTTTTCCAACAATTGTTTACAGACAGATTATTTCACTTAAAATTCACTCTATCACAATTCCAGTGGGTCAGAAAAAAACACACACTAAGTTGACTGTGCCTTTAAACAGCTTGGAAAATTCCAGAAAATTATGTCATGGCTTTAGAAGCTTCTGATTGGTTATGGATGTATGGATAGGCTATGGATGTATTTCAAGGCCTACCTTCAAACTCAGCGCCTCTTTGCTTGACACCATGGGGAAATCAAAAGAAATCCGCCAAGACCTCTGAAAATAAATTGTAGACCTCCATAAGTTTGGTTCATCCTTGGGAGCAATTTTCAAAAGCCTAAAGGTACCACGTTCATCTGTACAAACAATAGTACGCAAGTATAAACACCATGGGACCATCATACCGCTCAGGAAGGAGATGCATTCTGTCTCCTAGAGATGAACGTACTTTGGTGCGAAAAGTGCAAATCAATCCCAGAACAACAACAGAGGACCTTGTGAAGATGCTGGGGGAAACAAGTACAAAGGTATCTATATCCACAGTAAACGAGTCCTATATCGAGATAACCTGAAAGGCCGCTCAGCAAGGAAGAAGCCACTTCCCCAAAACCGCCATGAAAAAGCCACACTACGGTTTGAAACTGCACATGGGGACAAAGATCGTATTTTTTCGAGAAATATCCTCTGGTCTGATGAAATAAAAATAGAACTGTTTGGCCATAATGACCATCATTATGTTTGGTGGAAAAAGGGGGAGGCTGGCAAACCAAAGAGCACCTTCCCATCCGTGAAGCATTGGGGTGGCAGCATCATGTGCTTTGCTGCAGGAGGGACTGGTGCACTTCATAAAATAGAGGGAAACAGTTTATGGCTATATTGAAGCAACATCTCAAGACATCAGTCAGAAAGTTAAAGCTTGGTGGCAAATGGGTCTTCCAAATGGACAATGACCCCAAGCATACTTCCAAAGTTGTGGAAAATGGCTCAAGGACAACAAAGTAAAGATATTGGAGTGGCCATCACAAACCCTGACCTCAATCCTATAGAAAATGTGTGGGCAGAACTGAAAAAGTGTGTGCGAGCAAGGAGGCCTACAAACCTGACTCAATTACACCAGCTCTGTCAGGAGGAATGGGCCAACATTCACCCAACTTATTGTGGGAAGCTTGTGGAAGGCTACCCGAAATGTTTGACCCAAGTGAAACAATTTAAAGGCAATGCTGCCAAATGCTAATATAGTGTAGGTAAACTTCTGACTCACTGGGAATGTGATGAAATAAATAAAAGCTGAAATAAATCACTCTCTCTACTATTATTCTGACATTTCACATTCTTTAAATAAAGTGGTGATCCTAACTGACCTAAGAAAATGAATATTTTACTAGGATTAAATGTCAGGACAGGAATTGTGAAAAACTGAGTTTAAATGTATTTGGCTAAAGTGTATGTAAACGTCTGACTTCAACTGTATGTACATACACACACACACACTATATATACACAGTACCAGTCAAAAGTTTGGACACTGAGATCTTGGGTTATCATCGGTTTGGAATCCACGGTGGTGAGATCTTGGGTTATCGTCAGTTTAGAATCCACGGTGGTGAGATATTGGGTTATCATCAGTTTAGAATCCACGGTGGTGAGATCTTGGGTTATCATCGGTTTGGAATCCACGGTAGTGAGATCTTGGGTTATCATCACTGCTTAGGTTTATCCAGTACAATGGTCACAAGTCAAATGTGTAATCTCTGACACAGATTAATCAGTATTGTAAAGAAAAAACGTGTCTGTCAAATCATACATTCATCTTGGAACTACCCATCCCGGATCCGGGAGAATTGTCATCAACTGACACTAATTAGCATAACGCAACGGACAAAAAATATTACTAGAAAATATTCATATTCATGAAATCACAAGTTAAATATAGTGAAACACAGCTTAGCCTCTTGTTAATCACCCTGTCATCTCAGATTTTGAAATTATGCTTCACAGCCAAAGCAAGACAAGCATTTGTGTAAGTTTATCGATAGCCTAGCATAGCATTATGTCCAGCTAGCAGCAGGAAGCTTGGTCACGAAAATCAGAAAAGCAATCAAATTAACCGTTTACCTTTGATGATCTTCGGATGTTTTCACTGACGAGACTCCCAGTTAGACAGCAAGTGTTCATTTTGTTCCATAAAGATTATTTTTATAGCCAAAATACCTCTGTTTGTTCTTCACGTTTGGTTAAGAAATCCATCGGAAACTGCGGTCACGACAACGCCGAAAAATATTCCAAATTAGATCCATAATATCGACAGAAACATGGCAAACGTTTTTTATAATCAATCCTCAAGGTGTTGTTCAAATATCTATTCGATAATATATCAACCGGGTCAGTTGGCTTCTTAGTAGGAGCGAGAGGAACAATGGCCGCATTTGTCTATTACGCACAAATCACTCTGAGAGCCACCAGCTGACCACTGACGCAATGTTGTCGCTCACGCTCATTTTTCAAAATAAAAGCCTGAAACTATGTCTTGTGACACTAGACACATTAGGGAAGCCATAGAAAAAGGAATCTGGTTGATATCCCTTTCACTGCTCAATAGGGATGCATAGGAACGCAGAGGTTTCTAAATAAGAGTCACTTCCTAATTGGATTTTTATCAGGCTTTTGCCTGCAATATCAGTTCTGTTATCCTCACAGACAATATTTTTACAGTTTTGGAAACTTTAGAGTGTTTTATATCCTAAGCTGTCAATTATATGCATATTCTATTATCTGGTCCTGAGAAATAGCCCGTTTACTTTGGGAACGTTATTTTTCCAAAAATGAAAATAGTGCCCCCTAGTTTCAAGAGGTTAAAAATATAAACTTCACCCTGGTAATTGCTGGAGTGTGTGTATTGAAGCCATTAGAGTACAATCATTCAACCTTCCTAGACGACTCAGAGCCAAGCTGAAGGAGGGGACAGTAGATTGCCCAGCCAGAGTGAGTTATTCTAGGAGGGAAGGAGAGAAAATTGGCCTCAATTCTGTGGCGAACCCTTAAGCTGCACAATTCACAGACAGCACATAGCTACCTCTGTGCCAAATAAGCACTCTATAGGCAGTGTTTCCCCCTAGCTCAGACAAACACAACCATAACTATTGGGTACAGTGCTATATAGTTTACAACTCAGATAACTGTCACTGTCTTTTCTCCTCCATCCACAAAACCTCTGTATAAGTACTGTATGGTGCCAGGACAACAACCTCTCCCTCAATGTGATCAAGACAAAGGGGATGATTGTGGACGACAGGAAAAAGAGGACCGAGCACGCCCCCATTCTCATTGACAAGGCTGCAGTGGAGCAGGTTGAGAGCTTCAAGTTCCTTGGTGTCCACATCACCAACAAACTAACATGGTCCAAGCACACCAAGACAGTCATGAAGAGGGCACGACAAAACCTATTTCCCCTCAGGAGACTGAAAAGATTTGGCATGGGTCCTCAGATCCTAAGATCCCCAAAAGGTTTTTACTGCTGCACCATCGAGAGCATCCTGGTTGCATCATGCCTGTATTCGCAACTGCCCGGCCTCCGGCCGCAAGGCACTACAGAGGGTAGTGCGTACGGCCCAGCACATCACTGGGGCAAAGCTTCCTGCCATCCAGGACCTCTATACCAGGCAGTGTCAGAGGAAGGCCCTAAAAATGGTCAAATACTCCAGCCACCCTAGTCATAGACTCCAGACCCCCCTCCCCCCCTCTTTTACACCTCTGCTACTCTTTGTTGTTATCATCTATGCATAGTCACTTTAATAACTCTACCTACATGTACATATTACCTCAATTATCTCGACTAACCGTTGCCCCCGCACATTGACTCTGTACCGGTACCCCCCTGTATATAGTCTCACTATTATTATTTTACTGCTGCTCTTCAATTACTTGTTACTTATATTTCTTATTCGTAATTTATTTATATATATATATATATATATATATATACTTTTTTTGTTAACTGCATTGTTGGTTAGGGGCTCGTAAGTAAGCGTTTCACTGTAAGGTGAAACACCTGTGGTATTTGGCGCATGTGACTAATACAATTTGATTTGATTTGTATTTCTCAGTTCCCAGAGAGAGAGAAAGCAGTCACAAGTCACAACAGAGATAATGATCAACATTTGCAGCAATAGAACTCTACTCAGTATGTGGATTTCTCCCATTGCTTTCCATTCTTCTGGCCTCAATAGGTGTTCCTATGAAACATGCATCAGTTTCCTGGGTTCATGATGCTTGCCTTTTGATTTGGAGTCAGTGTTTATGGAGGAAATGGCACTGCGTGACTGGGATTGAGGATTATGAGGAGACGAGGGCCAAGCCACAGGAAAGGTATTGGAATTGTGTTTTTAATGCACTCACTACAATACAGGGAGACAGTGTATAAAGAGGAATACACTAGTTGTTGAGTTGTTGAGCTCTAGTATAGTGTCCCTCCTGAGAGGGGTTGGGTGTTATGGAAGATCTAACTGGGATAAGATGGAGGTTCTCTGAGACACGGAGACCAATGCCTAATACATAACACAATCAGACTACTGGGTGTTCTGCAGCGATCTGGGTGTTATCTCCTACAACAGGGTTTCCTAACTCCGGTCCTCCAGTACCTCCAACAAAACACATTTTAGTTGTTGCCCCAGACAAAAACACCGGATTCAACTTGTCAAGGGCTTGGTGATTAGTTGACAAGTTGAATCAGGTGTGCTTGTCCGGGGCCATGACAAAAATGTGTACTGTTGGGGGTACTCGAGGACCGGAGTTGAGAAACTAGGGCTATTCCCGACTAAAAAAAATCTGTTCCTGTTCTTTCAACCAATCGATTGGTCGAAATGTTTAAAGTTATTTTTCCATAGATAGGCAAACACACCCTGTGCGTTTAATACAATCAACTGCATATGCACTGAGCTTGTCTGATGCTTTAAGCACACTGTTTGATTAAATAATTAAGACACACAAATTACTCAATAAAAAGCCAGATGGTCATACTGTGTTAAATAAATGACAGCGAGTGCCTGTGTGACTGGCGCACGTTATCTCGCTCTTCTCCCTACTGCTGCGAAAAGGCACCACAGCACAGCAAGTATTTATTGCGCTGTCCGTGCTGAAGCATTTCAGCCAATTAGTTTCTTACTTGTTTCTGACTGAAAAGTTATGTTACTGAAATCCCTAATTTGTTTAGGAAAAACATTCCCTATTCCCTCAACCCTTGCTCTCTTTACGTGAAACATGTAGAGTACCAGTCAAAAGTGTAGACATGCCTACTCATGAAATAATATATATGGAATCATGTAGTAACCAAAGAAGTGTTAAACAAATCAAAATATATTTTAGATTCTTCAAAGTAGCCACCCTTTGCCTTGATGACAGCTTGGCACACTCTTGGCATTCTCTCAAACAGCTTCATGAGGAATGCTTTTCTAACCGTCTTGAAGTAATTCCCACATATGCTGAGCACTTGTTGGCTGGTTTTCCTTCACTCCATGGTCCAACTCATCCCAAACCATCTCAATTGGGTTGTGGTCGGGTGATTGTGGAGGCCAGGTCATCTGATGCAGCACTCCATCACTCCTTCTTGGTCAAATAGCCTTTACACAGCCTGGAGGTGTGTTTTGGGTCATTGTCCTGTTGAAAAACAAATTATAGTCCGACTAAGTGCAAACCAGATGGGATGGCGTATCGCTGCAGAATGCTGTAGTAGCCATGCTGGTTAAGTGTGCCTTGAATTCTAAATAAATCACAGACAGTATCACCAGCAAAGCAACCCCACACCATCTCACCTCCTCCTCCTCCTGCTTCACGATCGGAACCACACATGCAGAGATCATCCGTTCACCTACTCTGTGTCTCACAAAGACACGGCAGTTGGAACCAAAAAACTCAGACCAAAGGACAGATTTATACTGGTCTAATGCCCATTGCTCAAGTTTCTTGGCCCAAGCAAGGCTCTTCTTATTATTGGTGTGGTTTCTTTGCAGCAATTCGACCATGAAGGCCTGATTCACGCAGTCTCCTCTGAACAGTTGATGTTGAGATGGGTCTGTTACTTGAAATCTGTGAAGAATTTATTTGGGCTGCAATCTGAGATGCAGTTATCTCTAATGAACTTATCCTCTGCAGGTAACTCTGAGTCTTCCTTTCCAGTGGCGGTCCTCATGAGAGCCAGTTTCATCATAGCACTTGACCTTCATGTCTTAAAGTAATGATGGACTATTTGTCACGCCCTGACCTTAGAGAGCCGTTTTATTTCTCTATTTGGTTAGGTCAGGGTGTGATGTGTTTCTATGTTTAGTTTTCTATGTTTCTGCCGGGTATGGTTCTCAATCAGGGACAGCTGTCTATCGTTGTCTCTGATTGGGAATCATACTTAGGTAGCCCTTTTTCCCTCCTTTCTGTGTGGGTAGTTATCTTTGTTAGTGGCACTTAGCCCTGTAAGCTTCACGGTTGTTTTTCTTGTTTTGTTGGCGACATTTTAAATAAAAAGAGAAATGTACACTCACCACGCTGCACTTTGGTCCTCTTCTTTTGACGGCCGTGACACTATTGTTTCTCTTTGCTTATTTGAGCTGTTCTTGGCATAATATGGACTTGGTCTTTTACCAAATAGGGCTATCGTCTCTATACCGTGTTACAACACAACTGATTGGCCCAAACGCATTAAGAAGGAAAGAAATTCCAGAAATGAACTTTTAACAAGGCACACCTATTAATGGAAATGCATTCCAGGTGACTACCTCATGAAGATGGTTGAGAGAATTCCAATAGTGTGCAAAGCTGTCATCAAGGCAAAGGGTGGCTACTTTGAAGAATCTCAAATATGAAATATATTTTGATTTGTTTAACACTTTTTTGGATACTATATGATTCCATATGTTTAATAGTTTATGTCCTCACTATTATTCTACAATGTAGAAAATTGTAAAAATAAAGAAAAACCCTGTAATGAAGAGGTGGGTCCAAACTTTTGACTGATAAATACGTGTACCAGAGAGTCTGTTCTAACAATAAATATATATAAAGCCTTTATAATAGCAGACTAAAAACAGTTGCATGCATTTGTGAATTGCGGTTTATTTATTGTTTGGGGCTAATTATTCAAAGCTCCCTTTGTTATTTAATTGTAAAACTAAAATGCTTGATTGCATTTCAAAGCATGCATGTTTCGTATGCTGTGTGATGGCATGAACGAATGACTGATTGATTGATTGATACAGTAGCCTGAATAGTGAAATAGCCCTGTGGGAAACACTGTCCTACAGTGTTAACATGACACAGTTCATCAAATCAAATTGTATTGGTCACATGGCTGCCACTTGACATTATGTGAATATTGATGTGTATAGTGTGTATTGATGTGTATTAATGTGTATACATAGTCTCAGCATGACTCTGTCGTGTCTTTACTATCATTAAACTAAAGACTTTGTTTTTATCAAAGATTCTCTGTAATTAGATACTCGATTAAACTGAATAATCATGTAACTGTAATTAACTAGGAAGTTGGGGCACCAAGGAAAGTATTCAGATTACAAAGTTATAATTTCCCAATATAACATTTCAGATGATTTCATATCTGATCAATAGTCTTCTGATTAATGATTTATTTATTTTACCTCACGTTAGTTTCATTCTAAACATCGTAAATGGTTGGTCATCTGCATGAATCCAGTCTTCACTATGAGTCATCCATACATCAATTGTCTTAAATCATTTATTTATTACTAACTAAGTAATTCACAGAAATGCATTAACAAACAGTAAATATGGTTACATGAAATGATAGAATGTGCCTTAGTGGGCTGAACCGGCATGGCAGCTTGTTAGACTAGACAAAGGGGCAATGGGGGGTCGACTAAGAAGTCCCTACAGAGTTAATTATAACAATTAAAATGCTAATGCCTTACACATGAACGCTCACTCATTCGGGAACAATTGCAATCAATATATATATTTACGCTCAGTGTGTCGTCTTGATCGCTGGTGAAAAGTCTTTATTTTGTAGAATTGTCCATCTCTCTCCCTCTCTCTCTCTGTCTTGGTTAGAGGGGATAGTTCAAAATAACATTCATTATAGAATGGATGTTTTGGCGGTTGTCTTTCTTCGTGTTCAATGATGCCGAATTCCTAGCTGCAGACTAGTAATTGGTATCAAAGACTTGTTCTCATTCTGTCGGTATCGATAGTCTAAGAGTTTAACCACGTGGTATGGTTAAAAAGACTCAATGGTCTACACCTTTAGCCCTCTCGTAATTGAGGTAAGCTTGGTCTGGTGATAATTTCTCAAAGTTGGGTTTTATTCAGAATGGCAGAAGATGGCTGTCCCAGGATGTCTGACCCTAACTGGGCTCAGGGGCTGTCCTCTGATTTAGTTCAAATCAAAAGGGAATTGTATTTTTCTTCATTAAACAGTCCACAATCATCCTCACTCATTCATCTTATACAACAATTAGATGTAAACCTCATATCTGAGGCTATCATATAAACAGCGTTATGGTAATGTGGCCACACCATCTCTCTTGAGCTTCCCAAGTTGTGATAAACGCACCAGTTCGTAGCTGGATTCTTCACCGATCTTTTACACTTTCTCTGGAACATGAAATTTGTTCGTACCTCAAGTTCTGTGAGGTGGAAGGATTTCCTTTGTCCTCTGTGAAAGTTTACCCTCTCTCTAATACTGTGTGTCCATGAGGTCTTCTCAGGAATTTACGTCCTCTGACCACAGCAGTCTGGTTGTAGAAGCAGAGAGCGGGGGATGGTGCTCGCTGTACTCAAAGAGGGCAACGTCATGACAACTCCATGTCAAAATAAAGGTTAAATAAAAAATGAAATAAAAAAATTGAAATAAATAAAATGTGATGATGTGGAAAGCTGGTGTCAAGGGGGGGATGGTTACAGGAATACACTTAGAGGAGAGTAGCATTGGCGGGTGCAGAGAGGTAGAAAACGAGCATGCCAAGGTCGTTGTAATAGAGGATGAGTGTGTGTCATTCACAACTAGCATGGTGTAATAATATAGACAGATGACTGATCCAAACAGCCTTGGGGTTATGCCCAATACATTATATCCAATCTTACAGTCATACACACACACAAACAAACATAAACAAGAAAAAAAGAAAGAAAAAAAACACACAAAAAACAGCCCCAACAGCAAAAAACAGTCCAGCCAAGTCACATGGGAGACCAAGTCCTCTCATCTTTGCTTCTGAACTAATGTGTCAAACTTATGAATATGGATGCAAACTGTCTTTCTTTGAAAGCCTCTATGTAAAATATGAAAAGAGTCCAGTGGGAGGTCATTTAAAATGCAGACAGAAAGTTGAAACACCAACTCTCTGATGAGTTTATCTGAGGAACAGAAGAGATGAGGCGTGAGACCAGACTGTTGCAGGGCAAAAAACACCAGACACACATTCCAGGCACCTAACATAACCGAAGATGGTAAAAATATATCATGGTTATCAACTGAATGCAATTAAATTAACAAAATGTGTATGATATCTTTCCCCAGGCATTGTTCTGCTTCACTAAAATGTAAATTCTGCTGGAAAGAGTAAGTTTATTTATGTGTGTGTGTGTGTGTGTGTGTGTGTGCGTGTGTGTGTGTGTGTGCGTGTACACAGGTTAAACACCATACAGGTTAAACACAATACAAATGTACAGTGCCTTCAGAAAGTATTCACACCGCTTGACTTTTCCCCCATTTTGGTGTTTTAAAAAGTGGGATTCAAATGGATTTAATTGTTTGTTTTTTTGGTCATCGATCTACACAAAATACTCTACAATGTCGAAGTGGAAGAACAATTCTACAGTTGAAGTCGGAAGTTTACATGCACTTAGGTTGGAGTCATTAAAACTCGTTTTTCAACCACTCCACAAATTTCTTGTTAACAAACTATAGTTTTGGCAAGTCGGTTAGGACATCTACTGTGTGCAAGACACAAGCAATTTTTCCAACAATTGTTTGCAGACAGATTATTTCACTTATAATTCACTGTATCACAATTCCAGTGGGTCAGAAGTTTACATACACTAAGTTGACTGTGCCTTTAAACAGGTTGAAAAATTCCAGAAAATTATGTCATAGCTTTAGAAGCTTCTGATAGGCTAATTGACATCATTTGAGTCAATTGGAGGTGTGCCTGTGGATGAATTTCAAGGCCTACCTTCGAACTCAGTGCCTTTTTGCTTGACATCATGGGAAAATCAAAAGAAATCAGCTAAGACATGAGAAAAACATTGTAGACCTCCACAAGTCTGGTTCATCCTTAGGAGCAAGAAGGTACCATGTTACCATGTTCATCTGTACAAACAATAGTACGCAAGTATAAACACTATGGGACCATGCAGCCGTCATACCGCTCAGGAAGGAGACGCGTTCGGTCTCCTAGAGATGAACGTACTTTGGTGTGAAAAGTGCAAATCAATTCCAGAACAGCAAATGACCTTGTGAAGATGCTGGAGGAAACAGGTACAAAAGTATCTATATCCACAGTAAAACGAGTCCTATATCGACATAACCTGAAAGGCCGCTCAGCAAGGAAGAAGCCACTGCTCCAAAACCGCCATAAAAAAGCCAGACTACGGTTTGCAACTGCACATGGGGACAAAGATCGTACTTTTTTGAGAAATGTCCTCTGGTCTGATGAAACATAAATAGAATACTGAATACTTTACGAATGCACTGCAGAACAAGCCTATAGGAAAATAGTAGCTTTGGTCGCGATGGAGGTTAATGTTTCTCTATAGAGGCTTCTGGCTGGGGCTGAAACTGTGTGTGTGTCTAGCTATGTGTGTGGATGGCGGACTAAAGCAACATTCAAAGCTTTGGCCATGTATTCGGTCAATCATGGACCTGGTGGCATTTAGGAGAAAGGAGCCGGGTTTTCTTTAGAGGTGTGAGTTGTGGATTTTGCTCAATCGGAAAATGTATTTCTGGAGCTTGCCTCATGAGTTGTCTTTTGGGAGCCGCTGGCTGTCTCTATGTGTGTTTGTGAGTGGCTGGTTGGATGGTGTCTGTGGCGCCATGGGAATTTCTAATAGAGCCTGCCTGCGGGCTAAATTGAAATGCAACGCTTTGGTCATTGATCTGATCACGAATCTGGGAGGGTTGGATTGTGGATTTTTTTCTATGGGAAAGTTTACTTTTTGATCTTAGGATCAATGTTGTCACAGTTGCTTCTTGTTGAAGAGGCATCAGCTAACGTTAGCTTGCTATAGCTAGCTTTACTGTTCCTCTGATTCTGAATTATTTTGTGGCTGTTTCTTTCTAGCTGGCAAATCTAGTTAGCTAAATTGTTTGTGTATTGCCACTTGTTGATAACATAGCCACATTTGTCACTGGTATGGACTAGTAAATATCCTAAAGCTAGTCAGCTAGACAATGATAGCCGCAAGCTAAAACCGGCGATAGTGGGAGGAGAGAATTCACTTCATCTGCTGCTGGCTTGATAATGTTCACTCAAATACATTTTTCACTCAATGTAAATGACGAAATTAGATTTTTATTCTATTGAGATTATAATTGTATCAATATGATGTGAATATTGTAGAAACACCCTCCCAGCCGTTTTCCATAATAAAACTAGTACAAGTTGGTGAGCACAAGCTTACCATGTATAGTAGGCTACAGTAGGCTTAACGTGTGACACCATACCCCCACACCAAACGTGATCACGACACGCAGGTTGATATATCAAAACAAATTATATAAACCAATTATATATTTTATTTATTTTTATTTCACCTTTATTTAACCAGGTAGGCTAATTGAGAACAAATTCTCATTTGGCCAAGATAAAGCATAGCAATTCGACACATACAACACAGAGTTACACATGGAATAAACAAAACATAGTCAATAATACAGGAGAAAAAATCAATCAAAAAGTCTATATACAGTGAGTGCAAATTAGGTAATATAAGGGGGTTAAAGGCAATAAATAGGCCATGGTGGCGAGGTAATTACAATATAGAAATTAAACACTGGAGTGACAGACGTGCAAAAGATGAATGTGCAAGTAGATATACTGGGGTGCAAAGGAGCAAGATAAATAAATACAGTATGGGAATGAGGTCGATTGGATGGGGTATTTACAGTTGGGCTATGTACAGGTGCAGTGATCTGTGAGCTGCTCTGACAGCTGGTGCTTAAAGTTAGTGAGGGAGATATGAGTCTCCAGCTTCAGTGATTTTTGCAGTTCATTCCAGCCATTGGCAGCAGAGAACTGGAAGGAGAGGGGGCCAATGGAGGAATTGGCTTTGGGGGTGACCAGTGAAATATACCTGCTGGAGCGCGTGCTATGGGTGGGTGCTGCTATGATGACCAGTGAGCTGAGGCGGGGCTTTAACTAGCAGAGACTTGTAGATGACCTGGAGCCAGTGGGTTTGGCAACAAGTATGAAGCGAGGGCCAGCCAACGAGAGCGTACAGGTCGAAGTGGTGGGTAGTATATGGGGCATTGGTGACAAAACGGATGGCACTGTGATAGACTGCATCCAATTTGCTGAGTAGTGTTAAAGGCCATTTTGTAAATGACATCGCCAAAATCAAGGATCGGTGGATGGTCAGCTTTATGAGGGTATGTTTGGCAGCATGAGTGAAGGATGCTTTGTTGCGAAATAGGAAGCCGATTCTAGATTTAATTTTGGATTGGAGATGCTTAATGTGAGTCTGGAAGTAGAGTTTACAGTCTAACCAGACACCTAGGTATTTGTAGTTGTCCACATATTCTAAGTCAGAATCATCCAGAGTAGTGATGCTGGACGGGCGGGCAGCGATTGGTTGAAGAGCATGCATTTAGCTCTACTTGCATTTATGAGCAGTTGGAGGCCACGGAAGGAGAGTTGTAATGGCATTGAAGCACGTCTGGAGGTTAGTTAACACAGTGTCCAAAGAAGGGCCAGAAGTATACAGAATGGTGTCATCTGTGTAGAGGTGGATCAGAGAATCACCAGCAGCAAGAGCGACATCATTGATGTGTACAGAGAAGAGAGTCGGCCCAAGAATTAAACCCTGTAGCACCCCCATAGAGACTGCCAGAGGTCCGGACAACAGGCCCTCCGATTTGACACACTGAACTCAGAGAAGTAGTTGGTGAACCAGGCGAGGCAGTTATTGGAGGAACCAAGGCTGTTGAGTCTGCCGATAAGAGTGTGGTGATGAATGAGTCGAAATGAGTCGAAAGCCTTGGCCAGGTCAATGAATACGGCTGCACAGTATTGTCTGTTATCGATGGCGGTTATGATATCATTTAGGACCTTGAGAGTGGCTGAGGTGCACCGATGACCAGCTCTGAATCCAGATTGCATAGCGGAGAAGGTATGGTGGAATTTGAAATGGTCGGTAATCTGTTTGTAAACTTGGCTTTCGAATACCTTAGAAAGACAGTATAGGATAGATATAGGTCTGTAGCAGTTTGGGTCTAGAGTGTCACCCCCTTTGAAGAGGGGAATGACAGCGGCAGCTTTCCAATCTTTGGGAATCTCCGACGATACGAAAGAGTAGTTGAACAGGCTAGTAATAGGGGTTGCAACAATTTTGGCAGATCATTTTAGAAAGAGAGGGTCCAGATTGTCTAGCCCTGCTGATTTGTAGGGGTCCAGATTTTGCAGCTCTTTCAGAACATCAGCTATCTGGATTTGGGTGAAGGAGAAATGGTGGGGGCTTGGGCGGGTTGCTGTGGAGGGTGCCGGGCAGTTGACCAGGGTAGGGGTAGCCAGGTCGAAAGCATGGCCAGCGGTAGAGAAATGCTTATTGAAATTCTCAATTATAGTGGATTTATCGGTGGTGACAGTGTTTCCTAGCCTCAGACCAGTGATCAGCTGGGAGGAGGTGCTAATATTCTCCATGGACTTTACAGTGTCCCAGAACTTTTTTGAATTTGTACTACAGGATGCAAATTTCTGTTTGAAAAAGCTAGCCTTAGCTTTCCTAACTGCCTGTGTATATTTGTTGCTAACTTCCCTGAAAAGTTGCATATCACGGGGGCTATTTGATACTAATGCAGAACGCACAGGATGTTTTTGTGCTTGTCAAGGGCAGACAGGTCTGGAGTGAACCAAGGACTATATCTATTCCTAGTTCTAAATTTTTTGAATGGGGCATGCTTATTTAAGATGGTGAGGAAGGCACTTTTAAAGAATAGCCAGGCATCATCTACTGACGGGATGAGGTCAATGTCATTCCAGGATACCCCGGCCAGGTCGATTAGAAAGGCCTGCTAGCAGAAGTGTTTTAGGGAGCGTTTGACAGTGATGAGGGGTGGTCGTTTGATCTCAAAGCCATTACGGATGCAGGCAATGAGGCAGTGATCTCTGAGATCTTGATTGAAAACAGCAGAGGTGTATTTGGAGGGCGAGTTAGTTAGTCTATGAGGGTGCCCATGTTTACGGATTTGGGGTTGTACCTGGTAGGTTCATTGATAATTTGTGTGAGATTGAGGGCATCAAGCTTAGATTGTAGGATGGTCGGGGTGTTAAGCATGTCCCAGTTTAGGTCACCTAGTAGCACGAGCTCAGAAGATAGATGCGGGGCAATCAATTCACATATGTTGTCTAGGGCGGTCTATAGCAAGCAGCAACAGTGAGAGAATTTTTAGATGTAGAAGCTCGAATTGTTTGGGTACAGACCTGGATAGTAAGACAGAACTGTATGTCTGCAGTAGATTGCAACTCCGCCCCCTTGGCGGAAAATGTTATAGTTAGGGATGGAGATTTCAGGGTTTTTGGTGGTCTTTCTAAACCAGGATTCAGACACGGCTAGGACATCCGGGTTGGCAGAGTGTGCTAAAGCAGTTAGTAAAACAAACTTACCGAGTAGGCTTCTAATGTTCACAAGCATGAAACCAAGGCTTTTACAGTTACAGAAGTCAACAAATGAGAGCACCTGGGGAGTGGGAGTGGAGCTAGGGACTGCAGGACCTGGATTAACCTCTACATCACCAAAGGAACAGAGGAGAAGTAGGATAAGGGTACGGCTAAAGGCTATACGAACTAGCCGTTCAACAAGTTGGGAACAGAGAGTAAAAGGAGCAGGTTTCTGGGCACGGTAGCATAGATTCAAGGCATAGTGTACAGACAAAGGTAAGGTAGGATGTGAGTACATTGGAGGTAAACCTAGGCATTGGGTAATGATGTATAGTCTCTAGAGACGTTTAAACCAGGTGATGTCATCACATATGTAGGAGGTGGAACAACATGGTTGGTTAATGCATATTGAGCAAGGCTAGAGGCTCTACAGTGAAATTAGACAGTAATCACTAACCAGGACAGTAATGGAGAGGCATATTGATATTATAGAGAAGCATGCGTAGCCAAGTGATCATATGGGTCCAGTGAGTGGTTGGGCTGGCTGGAGATACGGTGATTCAGACAGTTAGCAGGCCGGGGCTAATAAGCTATCAGTTAGTAGGCTGGGGCTAATGAGCTAGTAGTTAGCAGACCGGGTCTAGCAATCTAGCAGTTAGCCGACCGGGTCTAGCAAGTTAGCAGAAGGGCCTTTGGGGGCTAATTTGACCTGGGACATACACATTCAGTTGTGCATTTCAGGTAAAATAACAAGGTCCTCTACTCCGACAATTAATCCACACATTAGACGGTCAACCATTTCTAGTCAACTCTCCTCCATCCAGACTTGTTCTTCTTTGGACTTTATATGGCAATTGGCATCGAACTTTCAAAATAAGGTGTATTACCACAACTGACCGAAAGACCTCAGTTCATCTTTCAATCACCCACGTGGCTATAACCAATGAGGAGATGGCATGTGGGTATATGCTTCTATAAACCAATGAGGAGATGGGAGAGGCAGGACTTGAACCCCGTTCAGCGTCACAAATAGAACTGACTTCTATTTTAGCACTTGGCAACGCAGACACTCGTTGGCGCGCACGAGCAGTGTGGATGCAATGATTGAATAACATGTATGTGTACTTTTATTTTGCGACACAAGCAGTGTGGTCAGCATGTGAGTCATCAAAATTACAGTCTTGCGTTCGGGCCTTTCCGGCAGTCTTCCTGGTTTTATATGCAGGTAGCATAAATTGTGCAATTGTAAACTAACAAATCATTTTTCAAGTTAGAACCCATGTATATTTAAGCAATAAGGCACGGGGGGGATGTTGTATATGGCCAATACACCATGGCTAAGGGCTGTTTTTACGCACGACGCAACATGGAGTGCCTGGATACAGCCCTTAGTCTTGGTATATTGGCCATATACCACAAACCCCCGAGGTGCCTTATTGCTATTATAAGCTGGTTACAAATGCAATTAGAACAGTACAGATACATGTTTTGTCATACCCATGGTATACGGTCTGATATACCACGGCTTTCAGCCAATCAGCATTCGAAACACCCAGTTTATAATTGTTAACATACAGCACCAACTACATAAATATCTGATAGGGTCTATTACCTGCTACCTGGATTTTAGTGGAGTGTGGTAGAGGTGCAGGTAGGTAGGAGTAGGAGAAGGGAGGAGGGGGAAGGGAGGAGGAGGGGGAGGAGGGGAGGAGAGGATGAGGGGAGCCAAGGTGCTGACAAACAGGGAGAGAGGAATGGAGAAACGGAGGGAGTACTGTACTGCATCGCCCAGCAGCTGTATGGGCATCCATGCCTCACTCAGCCTGCTCTTCTCTGCCTGTTGTCTCTCCTCCCATCAAATGAAAACTAACTATGCCCCATTACAAGAACCAAAAATGTAAACGTGGGGACATTGCACCAAATAATAGTGCACAGTAGCATGGCTGTTTTAAACCAGCCTTACAGGCCAACAAAACATCCAGAGAGGATGTGATGGTGAGATTTTAATCGTAAGAGTAGAGGCTGCTATTGTGGGGCTGGAATTAGGTCTGCATAGGTCACACACCATAACAGTTTCAAAGAATAATCACATTTTCAAAACCACCCTAATCCTTTGTCTGCTTGCAGCGATAGTGATACATTTAATTTATGTTGGTTTTTCCAGCAGCAGCAACACTTCAGCTCCACTATAACACTCCAGCTCCACTATAATGGCCCTGCTACACTACAGCCATCAGGCATCCAGCGTTGCCGTCAGACATCAGCCGTTGAAGGAATGGTTCCTTTGAAATCAACGAAAGCTGCTATACTTGACTTCATAAATGTTAGTAAAATAACCAGTGGTGTCTAGAGGAGACCATATGCAACCAAAATATACTTTATTTCTCATTATTTCAATTCACAAGATAGAATTAACGTGCGCGCCAGCAATCAAGAATGGAACCTCTGCGATTAATGAGCTTGGACAGTGACGCAACGCGGGCAGTGAAGCAGCTTTCATTGATTTCAAAGGAAGCATTTCTTCAACAGCTGACGGCAATGCCTGACGCACTTATGGCTATAGTGTAGCCGGGCCATAACAGCAACAGTAGCAGAAACCATAACAACCATAGCAGAAGCAACAAATGAAGTAGCAACAGTAGAAACAACTGCAGTAGCAACAGTAGCAACAACAGTAGCAGCGACCTGAGCAGAAGCAACAACTGCAGTAGCAACAGTAGGAGCAACCATAGCAGAAGCAACAGTAGGAGCAACAGTAGGAACAACTGCAGTAGCAACAGTAGCAACAACAGTAGCAGCGACCTGAGCAGAAGCAACAACTGCAGTAGCAACAGTAGTAGCAACCATAGCAGAAGAAACAACTGCAGGAGCAACAGTAGCAGCAACCATAGCAGTAGCATACATCGCAGCAGAAACAGAAGCAGCAGAAGCAACAACTGCAATAGCAGTAGCAACAGTAGCAGCAACAATAGGAACAACTGCATTAGCAACAGTAGCAGCAACCATATGACAAGCAACAACTGCAGTAGCAGCAACCATAGCAGAAGCAACAGTAGGAGCAACAGTAGGAACAACTGCAGTAGCAACAGTAGCAACAACAGTAGCAGCGACCTGAGCAGAAGCAACAACTGCAGCAGCAACAGTCGCAGCAACCATAGTAGAAGCAACAACTACAGTAGCAACAGTAGCAGCAACAGCAGTAGCAACAGTAGCTGTAGAAACAACTGCAGTAGCAACAGTAGCAGCAACAGCAGTAACCACAGCAGCAGCAACAGCAGTAGCAACAGCAGTAGTAACAGCAATGGTAGCAGTTGGCTAGCTGTGTTTAGATGCAAACTTTAGGATCGTCACTTTAAACATGTCGTTAGACCTAGTATAAACCAGCTGTGGGCTGGGATTTATTGAATCATTCTGACAAAGGCATTCCTCTGCAGCAGCTGCTCCTGCTCCTGGGGTGTCCAGACAGATTATGGAGTCACATTCAGCAAGGCCAATCGTTTAGTGTAGCAACAGTGAATACCACAACAATAACACTGTGGTAACTACTGGTTTAACAAGAAACTGCTACTGCTATTGAGAAATGACAGAGGCTCTCATTTCCTCAAATAAAAACAGCCATGTTTTAAAGTAATTATACAACGTCTAAGTCTAGACATAATTGGGAGATGGTTCTTTCACTATGAGTTATGGGGTCGTTACACTCAAAAGGCACCAAATTGGTGGAACACATTTTTTTTTAAGGATTTCACCTCATTTTAACATTCTGCCATAAAGAGCACATATTCAACTTCATAAAAATCAAGTTTTTCCATCTCAAATGGTTATTAAATGAAAAACTAACTACAGTAAGTGCATACTAAGTTCTAAGTAAAGTAACAAGGTTGACCGTAACAGGGTTGACGATTTCATCTTAAATCAGCCATGAATCCCCTTCTGACAGGGGGAATGGAAGTGTGTTGTGTGCAACAGGGTGAGGCAACTGAAAGTTTCACAAAAATGTTTAATTGTTAAAATATTTATCTATGGGTAAAGGGGTTGACATGTTACGGCACTGCTACGCTATAGTCTTCAGGTGTCCGGCATTGCCGTCAGACATCAGCAGTTGAGGGACTGCTTCCTTTGAAATCAATGAAAGCTGCTACACTGAGCTCACGTTTCATCACGTCCAATGACAGCGTCCAAGCTCATGAAATGCAGAGGTTACATTTTTGAAGGCTGAAGCGTTGCGCGATCATTCTATCTTGTGAATTGAAATAATGAGAAATAAAGTAAATTTTGGCTGCATATAGCCTCCACTAGACATCACAAGTGATTTTACTAAGATTTATGAAGTCAAGGAGCTACCAGCAAGCAGAAACTCTGGCTAACACGATCTACATTGACTTTATTCACTATGTAAGCAAAAGCAACATGTGTAATTTAGAGGATGATTTAGTAATAACACTAGCAACAATTTAAGAGTACTTAAGAAAAACTGGACCAAAGCTATTGTACTAACGCATAATCAATGAATATGGTACAGTACAGTAAGGGAAAATAGAATAATGATGCTCTTCCTCCCTGCTCCTCTCCGCTCTCAAAACAACACGCTCTCTGTAACATGCTGACTAGACCAGGTACCCTCATGCGCCATCGCACCCATGTTGATTTTGTCCATCCACACCAGACGCAGGTAGTTATTTTACCTGAAATGCACAAGGTCCTTTTTTTCTGGATCTTTGTAGAATTTTGACCCATTTTGAGTCACACAAAATCATGTGTTCTCAGCTCCGACATTTATTTCACAGATAAAAAGGGAAACCTAGGGCCTTCTGAGTGGCACAGCGGTCTAAGGCACTGCATCGCAGTGCTAGAGGCATCACTACAGACCTGGGTTCGATCCCAGGCTGTGTCGCAGCTGGCCGTGTCTGGGACATCCATGAGGCGGCGCACAATTGGCCCAGCATCGTCCGGGTTAGGGGGGGGGTTTTGGCCGGCCGGGATGTCCTTCTTCAATCCTTGTGTTAGGCCGGGCGCATGCACGCTGACCGTACTGTGTTACCTCTGACACATGGGGGTGGCTGGCTTCCAGGTTAAGTGAGCAGTGCGGCTTGGCATGGTCGTGTTTCGAGGGACGCGTGGCTCTCAACCTTCGCATCTCCATAGGGAAGTAGCAGCGAAGGGACAAGACTGTAGCTACCAATTGGGTTAAAAAAGTACACATCAAAAAAATAAAATGTGAAAACATAGTAATTTCTTCTTCTTCTTCCATGGAAGGCAACCAACTTCAAGTTACATTACCACCACCAACTGGATTGTAGTGTGAACCTCAGTTCCTCTTTCAATCGCCCACGTGGGTATATGCTCCTAAAAACCAATGAGGAGATGGGAGAGGCAGGACTTGCAGCACGTCAAGAGTCAAAAATAGAACCAAGTTTGTAGAATTTTCCCCATTTTGAGTCACACAAAATCGTGTGTTCTCTACTCCAACAATTATTTCACAGATAACACTTCAATGGAGTGTTGCCCACTCAGTTCTCCAATACAAAACACCAGCAAATGCCCAAAACGAGCTCACCTGCTTTTACACTATCATTTAATTATTAGATAGATGTTCAATGTTCCTTTTGAAAAAAATATTTTAAAAGGAATAGTTTCACCATACTAAAACAAGGAACAGATGTACACTACATTAACAAAAGTATGTGGACACCTGCTTGTCGAACATCTCATTCCAGAATCATGGGCATTAAAATGGAGTTGGTCCCCCCTTTGCTGCTATAACAGCCTCCACTCTTCTGGGAAGGTATTCCTCTGTTGTTCCAATGTTGGAACATTGCTGCGGGGACTTGCTTCCATTCAGCCACAAGAGCATTAGTGAGGTCGGGCACTGATGTTGGGCGATTAGGCCTGGCTCGCAGTCAATGTTCCAATTCATCCCAAAGTTGTTTGATGGGGTTGAGGTCAGGGCTCTGTGCAGGCCAGTCAAGTTCTTCCACACTGATTTTGACAAACTATTTCTGTATGGACCTTTGTGCATGGGGGCATTGTCATGTTCAAACAGGAAAGGACCTTCCAGAAACTGTTCCACAAAGTTGGAAGTACAGAATCGTCTAAAATGTTCGGGCTAGACCCCTTAGTTCCAGTGAAGGAACTTTATGCTGTAGCGTTAAGATTTCCCTTCACTGGAACTAAGGGGTCTAGCCCGAACCATGAAAAACTGCCCCAGACCATTATTCCTCCTCCATCAAACTTTACAGGTGGCACTATGCATTGTGGCAGGTAGCTTTCTCCTGGCATCCCCTCAACCCCCCTTTGGGTTGTGCCGTGGCGGAGATCTTTGTGGACTATACTCGGCCTTGTCTCAGGATGATAAGTTGGTGGTTGAAGATATCCCTCTAGTGGTGTGGGGGCTGTGCTTTGGCAAAGTGGGTGGGGTTATATTCTGCCTGTTTGACCCTGTCCGGGGGTATCATCGGATGGGGCCACAGTGTCTCCTGACCCCTCCTGTCTTAGCCTCCAGTATTTCTGCTGCAGTAGTTTATGTGTCGGGGGGCTAGGGTCAGTCTGTTATATCTGGAGTACTTATCCTGTCTTATCCGGTGTCCTGTGTGAATTTAAGTATGCACTCTCTAATTCTCTCTTTCTCTCTTTCTTTATTTCTTTCTTTCTCTCTCTCTGAGGACCTGAGCCCTAGGACCATGCCTCAGGACTACCTGGCATGATGACTCCTTGCTGTCCGCAGTCCACCTGGCCGTGCTGCTCCAGTTTCAACTGTTCTGCCTGCAACTATGGAACCCTGACCTGTTCTCCGGACGTGCTACCTGTCCCAGACCTGCTATTTTCAACTCCCTAGAGACAGCAGGAGTGGTAGAGATATTCTTAATGATCGGCTATGAAAAGCCAACTGACATTTACTCCTGAGGTGCTGACTTGTTGCACTCTCGACAACTACTGTGAAGATTATTATTTGACCATGCTGGTTTATGAACACATTTATGAACATTTGAACTTCTTGGCCATGTTCTGTTATAATCTCCACCTGGCACAGCCAGAAGAGGACTGGCCACCCCTTATAGCCTGGTTCCTCTCTAGGTTTCTTCCTAGGTTTTGGCCTTTCTAGGGAGTTTTTCCTAGCCACCGTGCTTCTACACCTGCATTGCTTGCTGTTTGGGGTTTTAGGCTGGGTTTCTGTACAGCACTTTGAGATATCAGCTCATGTAAGAAGGGCTATATAAATAAATTTGATTTGATCCACCAAACCCAGATTCGTCTTTAGGACTGCCAGATGGTGAAGAGTGATTCATCACTCCAGAGAATGCGTTTCCACTGCTCCAGAGTCCAATGGGGGCAAGATTTACACCACTTCAGCCACAGCTTGGTATTACGCAGGGTGATCTTAGGCTTGTGTGCGCCCGCTCAGACATGGAAACCCATTTCATGAAGCTCCCAACAAGTAGTTATTGTGCTGATGTTGCTTCCAGATGCAGTTTGGAACTCGATAGTAAGTGTTGCAACCGAGGACAGACGATTTTTATGTGCTACGCTCTTCACCACTCAGCAGTCCCATTCTGTGAGCTTGTGTGGCCTGTCACTTCGAGACTGAGACGTTGTTGCCCCTAGACGTTTCCACTTCACAATAACAGCACTTACAGTTGACCGGGGCTGCTCTAGCAGGGTAGAAATTTGACGAACTGACTTCAGGGCAAAAAAGTACACACCAAAAAAAAAGGGGGGGAACCATAGTTTTCTTCTTCTGTGGACTTTATATGGTGATTGGCAACCGGGGCAGCTCTAGCAGGGTTGAAATTTGACAAACTGAAATCGGGGCAAAAAAGTACACAACCCCCAAAAAAGGGAAAAAAAACTTGTTGGAAAAGTGGCTCCCTATGACGTTGCCACATTGAAAGACACTGAGCTCTTCAATAAGGCCATTATATTGCCAATGTTTGTTTATGGCGATGCATGGCTGTGTACTCGATTTTATACACCTGTCAGCAACAGGTGTGTCAGAAATAGCCAAATCCACTCATTTGAAGGGGTGTCCACATACTTTTGTATATATAGCATATGTGAGTCACTATTCACTTGAAATAAATAATAATCTTCAGAAATGACTTTCTCAAAGAAACAAAGTAACCAGGGTTTAACAATGATGGTGAAAATCTTGGGGTTGAGTGGGTTAAAATCTTCCTTGAAGTCACAGAGGGTCATGTCAAAATGCTGAATTTTGGTGCTAGTAAGACTTTATTCAAAAAATATGGAAATGTCTGCTCTACACAAAATTAGAACCTACATTTTTGCAGCATTACCGCAAAAATGGGCGAGGCAAGTGGAAGAGGGAAAAAGTAAGGAACTTGTCTGTTGGTCTTTAAAGACCAAAATTGGCTGAAGAAAATTGTTATAAATAAAAAAGGTATACCAGTTTCATTTAAGGACCAAAACGTTTACAGCTGTGGCATATAGATTGCAAAATAGTTGGGAAGAGATTTTCAATGTGCCGATTCCATGGCACATGGTTTATGAACTGTTACACAAAAGAATGCTTGATTCAAAACTTAGAGTTTTTCAATTTCAATTATTATACAAAATTCTTGCAACCAATATAATGTTGTATATATGGAGGATACAACCATCTCATCTTGTTTTTGGTCGCAGGTTTAGGAACGGCTGAAGAATTGCAACATTTACCTGGAGTTAGCACTGCTGGGTGATTTAAAAGTCATAGTCAATCGATCAATAATATAATAATACTCTTAGTAAAAATTTTCATCTTTAATATGCAATATGTAGAATCTATGAGAATAGAAGGATTCAGAACGTTTGTGAAACATCAGGGCACAGTTGAAAAATATATGGCAAATAGAAATCCAAACTTGATGGTTTTCACTGTTCAGAGAGATGGGAGGTGTTGAAGGATGGGACTAAAAACAAACAAAAGACAACTATTGTAAAATATACTGTGTCTGTAAAATGTATATAGTATGTATGTATAATCTGGAAGTAGAAGCCTAAGAGTTGTTGTCCATGAGTTTACTCCAATTAGGGGAGGGATGATAGGGTTAGGGGAATATAATAAAGGAAAATATATACAAAATATATATATATTTTACATATATATAAAAAAAAACTTCATTAATATTCATAATCTGATTGATTGAATTCTCCATGTGGTCTATATTAAAGGGCACCTCATTTAATATAACAGGCTTTTACGATTCAATATTGGTGAACAATTTATACTTAAATATCAAAGGCACTAATTTCATGGAATGACCCCATAGCAGTAAAGGCTATAAGGGAATGTGTGGTTCATGCCCTTAATGAGGCTGAACCTTGACTCGCCTGTAGGCCTCACTCCTGGATCTCTTGGTTCCTGCCTTTGGGCGGCTTGTCCTCAGTTCCTCAGTCATGGTCCTATCTGAAACACAATACAACGACGGCTATAAAGTCACATTAAGTTAGAGGTTTAGTAATGTCAGGTGTTAGGACAGCTGTTGACCTCGTAAAGCAAACCCCTGGGGTAACTGGAATAGAGTTGGACAGGTGAGCAGAGTGGGCTGCCAGATGCACACACACACACACACACTCACAGAAGGACAAATTAACCAGAGGACTCTGAGCCTAATTGCCCTCTGTATGCCAGAGTCAAATTAATAGCCTCTCACAGTTGTGTTGCTTCATTCCTTCCAACATGTACCTGTCTGTCAATGCAGAGTTCTATCTCTCTCAAAGGGCATGGGACACCGTATTTCCTTTATTTTTTTTCTACTGACACTATAGCGCTCCATACTCCCTCAACTTCACCCAGGGGCCTGACTGACAGGCAGATGGTCCTCTCTCTACTTCCTCCCTGTTGCCCTACCTGTCCGTCCAGCATCCCTTGTCAGTCCAAACAAAAGGTGGAATTCAATCAAACATACACTTTGCAGTATAAATGTTTATTGCTAGAATTTGATAGTATATCTACTTAGGTCTCAACTATCTACTTAGGACTGCACATCTCTGTCCAAATGGCAGGCAGCATTACACAGCCCAATAGCAGTCGTAAATCAGACTCCGGCACAGCACACAGCCCAATGTTGAACAGCAGTCGCACTATACATCAGACTCTGGCAGCGGCCCAAAGCCCACCCTTACAGAAATGACACCCCATGACAGCCTTGTTTATGACAGAAAGGCACTCTTCTGTTTGTGGTGCATTACTGTTTTAGTGCAGGGTTTATGAGCACCATCGCCTGCCATCTGTTAGCTGCTGCCATGGCACTTTTAATCGCCCAACCCCGGAGATCAATATCGCTGTCGGGTCACGGGAATGCTCACAGCTTGGTAATGGGTAATTACGCATCATTGACTGAATGATTAGCGTTATTTATTTATTATTCCCTTGTATTGTTGGGAAACATATAGCACAGAAGGAGGAGAGAGGGAGATGAGATAATTAATAACCACAGTGCATTATATATATGGAGACATTGAGCCTGCCTTTTGGACAAAAACGTGCAGTATTGGCCTAATTCTTCAACTACACTGATTGAAGTGGATTGAACAGGTGACATCCATAAGGGATCATAGCTTTCACTTGGATTCACCTGGTCAGTCTGTCATGGAAGAGCAGGTGTTCCTAATGTTTTGTACACTCAGTGTATATTATGCACTGTGATTATTAATTATACAGAGACATGTGTGTATTCTGCCCTACCAAGCAAAAAGGCAGTTCCACAGAGCATGGAACTGAGAAAAACAGATTTGATTTACTTTGGTTTCACAGTAACTTTATGCAGTTACTGCTAACATGACCCCATGTTCTCCAAAACATAATACAATAGAGGCAGGATACTTCTCCACATGATTAAGCATGCATTTAATGTAATGTAGTTACTGCCTTTTTGCTTGGTAGTGCAGTAATGTGGTTAGAGTAAAATAACAGCAGGTGTATATGAGTGGTAAATAGAAGCGTGTCTGTTTATTATAATATGATTAAACTATATTAGTAGGCTGAATCCTCATACATGCAGGCTACTAAACCCCCTAAAGATAAGCAATAAGCAAAATGATCATGTGGAAATCAATTGCATTTTGCAAGTATAACAGAGTGCATAATGTTCTGCCCAAAGCAGAGATCGAACTAGCAAAACTTTTGCACAACACACAACACACAAAACTACATTCACCTCCCTTTAACCTCCTCCCTTTAACCGGACAGAGCTCAACTGTGGATGGGGCTCACAGATCCTTTGTAAGGAAATTATGTTTTGCCCTGAGCAGCAACATTCTGTACAACTTCTAACATGCTGCAGGCGAGTTTACATCCACTACACAAGGGTCACACAAGGGTCTCACTCTCTCTCTCTCTCTCTCTCTCTCTCTCTCTCTCTCTCTCTCACACACACACACACACACACACACACACACACACACACACACACACACACACACACATCTGTCCTTCTCAGTGTGTGAGTGACAGATGCTTCCTTTACTTTGGCCCAAGCTGCAGAATCTGATCGATTCTTGGCAGATACTTATCTACATAGCCTCTTCAATAACCTCAGCTCACCAACCTCTCACCCACACACACACAAACTACATTCTAGACATGCTTCAGTCAGTGTACTACGAGGCACCCCTTTTATTGCACAGATAGTAAAGCATCCTTGATCAGATGTTGTCAGGTATCTGTGCATGGAATATGTGTTAGTAGAGCTCATCAAAGGATAAGACTTCTCACCTAAAGTTCAGGCACAATAAACATACAGTATATAACACCAATTAGATATGCGCTGATGCATCATCAGTGTGCTTTCTTACTAACACAGAAACACACAGACACAACTACACAGAGAGAGAGAGAGAGAGAGAGAGGCAGACTGCCCTATACTCACGTCTTAGGCTGTGATATTCACTCTTGAACAGGGTCATACCGGGGGGGGGGGGGCAGTGAGAGAGAGGGAGAGAGCGAAGAGGAATGCCTTGAAACGAGCAGAATCAGTGGAGACTCTCCTCTTTTAATCTCTCCTTCCCAGTGCCTCCCTTCAACCCTGACAAAGAGAAGAGGTGACTGTTCACTATGGAATCAATGACCATGCTCTAAGAACAGTACCAGCGGGATGTACCATGTCAAGCTCCACAGTGGGGTGGTGGGCTGACCCACTCTGTAACAGGCAGGGGGGTGCTGTGTGGACTGGAGAGAATGCTATAGCTGTGTGGTTGCTTGCACTGTATGTCACAGCCACACAGAGCACTCAGGAATTATCACTGTTTATTGTAGTAGCAAAGGACATGGAGAAATGCAGGCTGTGCCGAGGGAGAGGAGAGAGAGGACAGATCCTTGAGAAGAGACAGGCATCACAGATGGAGGCTGTGGAAAAAACTAATGTTGTGGATCAGAGTCAGACACAAAGAGAAGTACTAGAGTCAGGGCCACCTCGCAGGCAAAATATTTTAGTTTAATTCTGCACATTAGTTTTACAACTAATTTCCTACAATTCTACCAATTTGGTCATTTATTTTGTATTTATTTCACCTTTATTTAACCAGGTAGGCTAGTTGAGAACAAGTTCTCATTTGCAACTGCGACCTGGCCAAGATAAAGCATAGCAATTCGACACATACAACACAGAGTTACACATGGAACAAACAAAACATAGTCAATAATACAGTAGAACAAAAGAAAACAACAAGTCTATATACAGTGTGGGCAAATGAGGTAAGATAAGGGAGTTAAGGCAATAAATAGGCCACGGTGGTGGAGTAATTACAAAATAGCAATTAAACACTAGAATGGTAGTTGTGCAGAAGATGAAAGTGCAAGTAGAGATATTGGGCTGCAAAGGAGCAAGATAAATAAATAAATACAGTATGGGGATGAGGTAGGTAGATAGATGGGCTGTTTACAGATGGGCTGTGTACAGGTGCAGTGATCTGTGAGCTGCTCTGACAGCTGGTGCTTAAAGCTAGTGAGGGAGATACGAGTCTCCAGCTTCAGAGATTTTTGCAGTTCTTTCCAGTCATTGGCAGCAGAGAACTGGAAGGAAAGACGACCAAAGGAGGAATTGGCTTTGGGGGTGACCAGTGAGATATACCTGCTGGAGCGCGTGCTACGAGTGGGTGCTGCTATGGTGACCAGTGAGCTGAGATAAGGCGGGGCTTTACGTAGCAGAGACTTGTAGATAACCTGTAGCCAGTGGGTTTGGCGATGAGTATGAAGCGAGGGCCAACCAACGAGAGCGTACAGGTCGCAATGGTGGATAGTGTATGGGGCTTTGGTGACAAAACGGATGGCACTGTGAGAGACTGCATCCAGTTTGTTGAGTAGAGTGTTGGAGGCTATTTTATAGATGACATCACCGAAGTCGAGGATCGGTAGGATGGTCAGTTTTATGAGGGTATTTTTGGCAGTATGAGTGAAGGATGCTTTGTTGCAATATAGGAAGCCAATTCTAGATTTCCTTTTGGATTGGAGATGCTTAATGTGATTCTGGAAGGAGAGTTTACCGTCTAACCAGACACCTAGGTATTTGTAGTTGTCCACGTATTCTAAGTCAGAGCCGTCCAGAGTAGTGATGCTGGACGTGCGAGCAGGTGCGGGCAGTGATCGGTTGAATAGCATGCATTTAGTTTTACTTGCGTTTAAGAGCAGTTGGAGGCCACGGAAGGAGAGTTGTATGGCATTGAAGCTCGTCTGGAGGTTAGTTAACACAGTGTCCAAAGAAGGGCCAGAAGTGTACAGAATGGTGTACATAATGTACAGAATGGTGTCGTCTGCGTAGAGGTGTATCAGAGAATCACCAGCAGCAAGAACGACATCATTGATGTATACAGGGAAGAGAGTCGGCCCAAGAATTGAACCCTGTGGCACCCCCATAGAGACTGCCATAGGTCCGGACAACAGGCCCTCCGATTTGACACACTGAACTCTATCAGAGAAGTAGTTGGTGAACCAGGCGAGGCAATCATTTGAGAAACCAAGGCTGTCGAGTCTGCCAATAAGAATGTGGTGATTGACAGAGTCGAAAGCCTTGGCCAGGTCGATGAATACGGCTGCACAGTAATGTCTCTTATCGATGGCGGTTATGATGTCGTTTAGGACCTTGAGCGTGGCTGAGGTGCACCCATGACCAGCTCTGAATCCAGATTGCATAGCGGAGAAGGTACGGTGGGATTCGAAATGGTTGGTAATCTGTTTGTTAACTTGGCTTTCGAAGACCTAAGAAAGACAGGGTAGGATAGATATAGGTCTGTAGCAGTTTGGGTCTAGAGTGTCACCCCCTTTGAAGAGGGGGATGACAGCGGCAGCTTTCCAATCTTTGGGAATCTCAGACGATACGAAAGAAAGGTTGAACAGGCTAGTAATAGGAGTTGCAACAATTTTGGCATTTTAGAAAGAGAGGGTCCAGATTGTCTAGCCCTGCTGATTTGTAGGGGTCCAGATTTTGCAGCTCTTTCAGAACATCAGCTATCTGGATTTGGGTAAAGGAGAAATGGTGGGGGCTTTGGCGGGTTGCTGTGGAGGGTGCCGGGCATTTGACAGGGGTAGCCAGGTGGAAAGCAGGGCCAGAGGTAGAGAAATGCTTGTTGAAATTCTCAATTATAGTGGATTTATCGGTGGTGACAGTGTTTCCTAGCCTCAGAGCAGTGGGCAGCTGGGAGGAGGTGCTCATATTCTCCATGAACTTTACAGTGTCCCAGAACTTTTTTGAGTTTGTACTACAGGATGCAAATTTCTGTTTGAAAAGGCTAGCCTTAGCTTTCCTAACTGCCTGTGTATATTTGTTGCTAACTTCCCTGAAAAGTTGCATATCACGGGGGCTATTTGATACTAATGCAGAACGCACAGGATGTTTTTGTGCTTGTCAAGGGCAGACAGGTCTGGAGTGAACCAAGGACTATATCTATTCCTAGTTCTAAATTTTTTGAATGGGGCATGCTTATTTAAGATGGTGAGGAAGGCACTTTTAAAGAATAGCCAGGCATCATCTACTGACGGGATGAGGTCAATGCCATTCCAGGATACCCGGGCCAGGTCGATTAGAAAGGCCTGCTCGCAGAAGTGTTTTAGGGAGCGTTTGACAGTGATGAGGGATGGTCGTAGACCCATTACGGATGCAGGCAATGAGGCAGTGATCGCTGAGATCTTGATTGAAAACAGCAGAGGTGTATTTGGAGGGCGAGTTAGGTAGGATGACATCTATGAGGGTACCCGTGTTTAAGGATTTGGAGTTGTACATGGTAGGTTCATTGATAATTTGTGTGAGATTGAGGGCATCAAGCTTGGATTGTAGGATGGCCGGGGTGTTAAGCATGTCCCAGTTTAGGTCACCTAGTAGCACGAGCTCAGAAGATAGATGGGGACAATCAATTCACATATGGTATCGAGGGCACGGCTGGGGGCAGAGGGAGGTCTATAGCAAGCGGCAACAGTGAGACTTGTTTCTGGAAAGGTGAATTTTTAGAAGTAGAAGCTCTAATTGTTTGGGTACAGACTTTGATAGCCTGCAGAGTTCTGTATTACTATCTTTGCAGTAGATTGCAGAGTGTGCTAAAGCAGTGAGTAAAACAAACTTAGGGAGAAGGCTTCTAATGTTAACAAGCATGAAACCAAGGCTTTTACGGTTACAGAAGTCAACAAATGAGAGCAACTGGGGAGTGGGAGTGGAGCTAGGCACTGCAGGATCTGGATTAACCTCTACATCACCAGAGGAATAGAGGAGAAGTAGGTTAAGGGTACGGCTAAATGCTATACGAACTGGCAGTCTAGCACGTTCGGAACAGAGAGTAAAAGGAGCAGGTTTCTGGGCACGATAGCATAGATTCAAGGCATAATGTACAGACAAAGGTAAGGTAGGATGTGAGTACATTGGAGGTAAACCTAGGCATTGAGTAATGATGAGAGAGATATAGTCTCTAGAGACGTTTAAACCAGGTGATGTCATCGCATACGTAGGAGGTGGGACAACATGGTTGGTTAAGGCATGTTGAGCAGGGCTAGAGGCTCTACAGTGAAATAAGACAGTAATCACTAACCAGGACAGTAATGGACAAGGCATATTGATTTTAGAGAGAGGCATGCATAGCCAAGTGAACATATGGGTCCAGTGAGTGGTTGGGCTGACTGGGGACACGGTGATTCAGACAGTTAGCATGGGGTGGAGATATATTTTTTTTAACAGTTTTACTTATGCCATGTTAATAATATCTGAGTGAGAATGACTAACAAAATTAATGTGGGTCCCCTGGAGGTCAGGGCCCCTGGGTACATGCTTGCTCCTTGTCTCTAAATCTTAATAGTAAGTTGAGTCCCCAACTGAGTAAAAAAAGAAAAAGAAAAAAGAACAGATGTTGCAGTTTTAAACAAAGTTTTCTGCAGTTCTACAATTTTTTTCATGGGGCGGAGAGGAAACGTTGCAATTTTATTACACATGTAATGCTTTTTTTTTTAATGCCATGGGGTGGAGATAAAAATATATTTTTAAGTTAATTCCTTGCAATTCTACACATTTTGCCATGACTTATGCCATGTTAATATCTGAGTGAGTGTGACTAACAAAATCTATAGGGGCCCCCTGGAGGTCATGGCCCCTGGGCACGTGCCCTGCGTGACAGGTCGGTATTGGGCCATGAAAACTACAAGTTTAGATAGCTGACATGGCTAATTGTGTGAGGACAGACGCTGGGAGACAAGAAGCAAGTACAGGAAGTGAAGATTTAAAGGATAAACAGACATATAACAAAACAAGAACAGCGTCTGGACAGGGGGAACAAAACAACAAGCCAGGGTTTCCCAAACTCGGTCCTGCACGTTTTGTTTTTGTTGCCATAACACTGCACAGCTGATTCAAATAATCCAAGCTTGATGATGAGTTGGTTATTTGAGTCAGCTGTGCAATGCTAAGACAAAAGAAAACATACAGGGGAGACAGCACTAAGTTTGGGAAACCCTGCCCTAAGTGACCGCATATGTCACTTATGTCTGAAGCTAGATTTCAAGCACCAACTCACTCACTGGATTCAATGTGCTGCAATACAATACAAGAGAAGACATGTATGCTACTATGCAGAAGAAGACATGTATGCTACTGTGCAGTATAAGAATTAAGTGACTGGGGCCAACTGGTCATTATCTTGATTGCAGTCTCCATCTCTTGATAAAGCATTCTTCAGGTTCATCTATGGAATTCAACAGCAGTTGCTAGCTAGACTGGTTCTAGAAAAGTGCCTCATCATCAACCTGTGAAAGACAAATGCAGGACAGACGGACGGGAGATTCTCTCTGTGTAAGAACAGTCTCATCTCTTCACTCACAGAGGTTTGCCCCAGAATGGTCATCCTTATTTTTCACTCTCTGTCTCTCGCTCCCATCTCTTTCTTCATCTCTCTCTATAACCTGACTGCCCCCCCGCCCCTCTTTATCTCCATCTCACTAAGCCGTGTCAGCAATACTCGCTCCGAAAACACCATGCAGTCGTTTCATCTTTCATGCAGCGGAACAACAGAGGGAATCGCATGAGCGACATCAAAGCTCAGTCAAGTCAGAGAGACTCCCACCCTCCCTCCCCTCGCCACTGTCTCACACACCGTTCCTTCAGACAAAAATACAGAGATTAAATCTACACATCGGTCACTCTCTATGGCACTGATGGCAGCAAAGTAGCATATTCACTAAAACATGCAAGTGAATCTAACAGAAAAAGAGCAGTGAGAATGTGTGATCAATGTACTGTTGAATGTAAACATTAGACGTGTTATTGATTTAATGCACAGAGCTAACCTGAAGAGTTCACCTAGTTAACTGTGCATTGATACATTCAAATGATGAGTGTTATCAAAGTGACTGCTTCATTCTCATTCGTACAGTTGAAGTCGGACGTTTACATACACTTAGGTTGGAGTCATTAAGACTGTTTTTTCAACCACTCCACAATTTTCTTGTTAACAAACTATAGTTTTGGCAAGTCAGCTAGGACATCTACTTTGTGCATGACACAAGTAATTTTTCCAACAATTGTTTACAGACAGATTATTTCACTTATCATTCACTGTATCACAATTCCAGTGGGTCAGAAGTTTACATACACTAAGTTGACTGTGCCTTTAAAAAGCCTGGAAAATTCCAGAAAATTATGTCATGGCTTTAGAAGCTTCTGATAGGCTAATAGACATAATTTGAGTCAATTGGAGGTGTACCTGTGGATGTATTTCAAGGTCTACCTTCAAACTCAGTGCCTCTTTGCTTGACAGCATGGGAAAATCAAAAGAAATCAGCCAAGACCTCACAAAAACATTGTAGACCTCCACAAGTCTGGTTCATCCTTGGGAGCAACTTCCAAATGCATGAAGGTACCACGTTCATCTGTACAAACAATAGTACGCAAGTATAAACACCATGTGACCACGCAGCCGCCATACCGCTCAGGAAGGAGACGCGTTCTGTCTCCTAGAGATGAGCGTACTTTGATGAGAAAAGTGCAAATCAATCCCAGAACAACAGCAAAGGACCTTGTGAAGATGCTGGAGGAAACAGGTACAAAAGTATCTATATCCACAGTAAAACAAGTCCTATATCGAGATAACCTGAAAGGCGATTAAGCAAGGAAGAAACCACTGCTTCAAAACCGCCATAAAAAAGCCAGACTACAGTTTGGAACTGCACATGGGGACAAAGATCGTACTTTTTTTGAGAAATGTCCTCTGGTCTGATGGAACAAAAATGGAACTGTTTGGCCATAATGACCATTGTTATGTTTGGAGGAAAAAGGGGAACGCTTGCAAGCCGAAGAACACCATCCCAACTGTGAAGCATGGGGGTGGCAGCATCATGTGTTGGGGTGCTTTGCTGCAGGAGGGACTGGTGCACTTCACAAAGTAGATGGCATCATGAGAAAGGAAAATGAGGTGGATATATTGAAGCAACATCAGTCAGGAAGTTAAAGCTTGGTCGCAAATGGGTCTTCCAAATGGACAATGACCCCAAGCATACTTCCAAAGTTGTGGCAAAATCACTTAAGGACAACAAAGTCAGGGTATTGGAGTGGCCATCACAAAGCCCTGACATCCAGCCTATAGAAAACTGAAAAAGCGTGTGCGAGCACGGAGGCCTACAAACCTGACTCGGTTACACCAGCTCTGTCAGGAGGAATGGGCCAAAATTCACCCAACTTATTGTGGGAAGCTTGTGGAAGGCTACATGAAACGTTTGACACAAGTTAAACCATTTAAAGGCAATGCTACCAAATACTAATTGAGTGTATGTAAACTTCTGACCCACTGCGAATGTGATGAAATAAATAAAAGCTGAAATGATCACTTTTACTCTGACATTTCACATTCATAAAATAAAGTGGTGATCCTAACTGACCTAAGACAGGGAATATTTTACTTAGATTAAATGTCAGGAATTGTGAAAACTGAGTTTAAATGTATTTGGCTAAGGTGTATATAAACTTCCGACTTCAACTGTATGTACATGCCCTCAGTACCATGCCTATATACATTTAAAAACTGTTCAGGTACATACATACAGTACCAGTCAAAAGTTTGTACAGACCTACTCATCCAAGGATTGTTCTTTATTTTTACTATTTTCTACATTGTAGAATAAAATTGAAGACATCAACTGTGTCGTCTCACTATTATTCTACAAGGTAGAAAATAGAAATAAAGAAAAAACCTGGAATGGGTAGGTGTGCCCAAACGTTTGACTGGTACTGTACATACATCTCAAAGTTAAGAAATACACAACTACACTTTAGACGCACACACACACTAAGATCAATGACTGCACACTGTCGAGCCAATGAGATCGACCATCAGCTAACTCCATTTTAATTAGAAAATCAATTTAATGATTACATTTTAATTAAACTCGTCCTATCTAATTAAGATATGATGATATTGAGTGGATTGTGGTCTCTTGAGTTTATTTATTTATCTGTGACGTTTACCCCTGTCAGCCAGTCCTTATCACTACCAGTGCACATACAATGCATTCCACTGAGGATATGCTGCTATCAACTGAAAAACATAGCATCTCTGGTTTAAAATGAGGTTGAAAGTTCCAAAGAATGCAAACTGGAAAACATAGTGGAGATCACCTTGTTCTCACTTTTTTGGGTGCTGCGCATTTCCTCAAGGACTGTCGTGCTGAAGAAATGCCATGCAGAGACCGAATAGATTACATTTCATAGTTCGCCCCTTTAGTTTGTACTTTGTACTTTAGTTTGTACTATATAGATCAACGTTTTTTTGTGATCGAATCAACATTATACAGTGCCTTGCTAAAGTATTCGGCCCCCTTGAACTTTGCGACCTTTTGCCACATTTCAGGCTTCAAACATAAAGATATAAAACTGTATTTTTTTGTGAAGAATCAACAACAAGTGGGACACAATCATGAAGTGGAACGACATTTATTGGATATTTCAAACTTTTTTAACAAATCAAAAACTGAAAAATTGATCGTGCAAAATAATGTGTGTGTGTGTGTGTGTGTGTGTGTGTGTGTGTGTGAGGGAGGGAGTGAAGGTCTGTGTGAGAGACAGAGAGAAGGCCTGATAAAGGTATTGTGTGTGTAATTGGTAGTGGCTTCCTCCTCTACCCTGAAGTGAAAGTAATTAAGATACAGCGGTTTTTAGAAGAGGATTGTAACTGTAATCCCTTCCTCCAATTCTAGTTTGCCATACAATGCAGCAACCAAGAAAAATATTGCTCGAGTTAGCCCGAAAGTTAATCCCAATGTCATTGTTCCTGTTAGGCTGTATCCAATCATGTCCTTTTTAAATCCCCCATTTTATGCAAGTTTACAGGTTCTCTATGCTCTGGAGAGGAGCAGCGCACGTGCACACACACGCCATCCCTGTAGACTACACTACACAGATTCCTTCTCCACATCACAGACTAGTGTTTGAAATGAACCTCCAACCTTCTTCGAGTTGCTAAACCGGTTTACCTATGTTTGTCCTCTGCATACCTGTCTCTGTTTACTGAAATACATACTTTTAATAAAACGTTAATCAAATACAACCACCAATGGTTTCCTCGTTGCTGTTGCTCTAATGGCAACTCAGTGTGAATGTGCATGTGCCAATTGAATCTCAACAAGGAAACAGTCAGTGGTTGTATTTGATTAACGTTTTATTAAAAAAGTATGGTTTTCAGCAAACAAAAAAAGGCATGCAGAGGACAAACATAGGTCCTCTGTCCATAGTGACTTGAAGGAGTCCGAAGATAATTTTAAAAAACTCTAGTCTGCAAACAACTCCGGAGGAGTTGAGGTACTTGGCTAGAGCTGTTGTGTCTCATTGTAAAATCAAAATATGATAGCAACTATTCACAATAATGTAAGCAGTCTCTAAATCATATTATGACATGGTCCTCTAATTACAAAATGCCCAGACAAGTTTTTGTGACTACTTCAAATCTTCCAAAAGCAGAGCCAAGACAGGAGAATTCAGAGCCATGGGTGTAGTGGATATGGGTGTAGTCTAGTCTCTTGTCTGGAGGAATCCAAACAAAAGGAGTCACCTTGTGGACATCTAGCAAGCTGCACCTATAAACAGGGGGGAGACTTTAAGCATGAAAGAGAGAGACTACTCAGTATGTGGTACATTCAGGTCCTCATTTTGACTTTAAACTGGTCGTCTGTTAAGCATGGAGAAATGTGGCATCTGCTCTCGAGGCTGCAACCAGGACTCAGTGGTGGGCGTAAGATAGTAAAAATAAATCTGGGACATGCCAATTAATTCATGTTACATGGTATGGTATATATTAATTTGTGGATGTCCATCATCCATCTCATATGTTGTGTTACGAATTATAATTCGTATGATGTGTTACAAATTACAATTTGTACAATATGTTACGAATTAGAATTTGTACAATATGTTATGAATTTTCAAAAGGTATGATATCTTACGAATTTACTGCAACCTGGACTCAGTGATAGGTGGCTAATGTTAACCGGGTTAGGGGTTAAGGGTTAAGGTTGGGGTAAAGGTTATGGTTATAAGGTAAGGGTTAAGGTTAGGGGAAGGGTTAGCTAACATGGTAAGTAGTTGCAAAGTAGCAAGTAGTTGAGAGTTGCTAATTAGCTTAAATGCTAAAGTTGTCCGTGATGAGATTCAAACACGTAGACGTTCGCGTTATACACTGAGTGTACAAAACAAGCAGTAACATATGTGAAATGTGTATGTGACCATTAACATTTGATTTGATTAGGAAAACATTCCTAAAATTGAGTTCCACCCCATTTTGCCCTCAGAACAGCCTCAATTCGTCGGGGAATGGACTCTACAAGGTGTCGAAAATGTTCTACAGGGATGCTACCCCATGTTGACTCCAATGCTTCCCACAGTTGTGTCAAGTTGTCTGGATGTCCTTTGGGTGGAGGACCATTCTTGATACACACGGGAAACTGTTCAGCGTGAAAAACCCAGCAGTGTTGCAGTTCCTGACACAAACCACCAGTGTGCCTTGCACCGACTACCATACCCCTTTCAAAGGCAAAATCTACACTGATTGAAGTGGATTTAACAGGTGACATCAATAACGGATCATAGCTTTCACCTGGTCAGTCTATGCCATGGAAAGAGCAGGTGTTCACCTAATACTTTTTTTGCACTATTGGTTAGAGCCTGTAAGTAAGCATTTCACTGTAAGGTGAAACCTGTTGTATTCAGCGCACGTGACAAATAATCTGATTTGATCTTAATATTTTGTGCACTCAGTGTACAGTTGCCCACCCATCCACCCCGACCAACCATCCTATTTTAGTTTTTAACTTAACTAGTTAATTATAACTAAATGTCATCGGAATTGTTCTACATGGTCCTCAAAAGTAATTATTTATAATGAGAGGGCCATAAACAATAATTAGTCATGCTGCATACTCGAAGAAAGTTTCCAGTAAAAAAGACTGAAAAGATTTGCCATGGGTCCTCAGATCCTCAAAAGGTTCTACAACTGCACCAGAGAGCCTCCTGACTAGTTGCATCACTGCCTGGTATGACAACTGCTCGGCCTCCGACCGCAAGGCACTACAGAGGATAGTGCATACAGCCCAGTACGTCCCTGGTGCTAACCTTCCTGCCATCCAGGGCCTCTATACCAGGCGATGTCACAGGAAGGCCCTAAAAAATGTCAAAGACTCCAGCCACCCAAGTCATAGACCGTTCTCTCTGATACCACATGGCAAGCGGTACCAGAGCGCCAAGTCTTGGCTTCTAAACCAAGAGAAGAGGCTTCTAAACAGCTTCTACCCTCAAGCCATATGACTCCTCAACATCTAATCAAATGGCTACCCAGACTACTTGCATTGCCCCCCCCCCTTTTTACTCTCTGTTATTATCTATGAATAGCCACTTTAATAACTCTACCTACTTGTACATATTACCTCAATTAACCGGTGCCCCCACACATTGACTCTGTACCGGTGCCCCCTGTATATAGCCTCACTTTTGATATTTTACTGCTGCTCATTAATTATTTTTAATTTGTATTTTTCTTACATTTTTTATGCATTTTTGGTTAGGGCTTGTAAGTAAGCATTTCACTGTACAGTCTACACCTGTTGTATTCGGCGCATGACAAAATTGATTTGATTTGATCCACCAATAAGAGCTACTATAGTACCCTGGTCTGAGCCACAGTTTGTTACAGGGGGATTATATTTGATACCACCTCTGATATTTAGCACTACTTCCGTCCATGGATTTTTGATGGAACAGTGCTACTTTGTAATCGCAATGGAAACTAATGGTCACTCTGTATTATATGATAAAGCTTTTCCAGTTAAACTGACGCTTTGGTAGATGTGACTTAGGCTCATTGGGGACCAGTCTTGGTTACTTGAGTTTCTTGTCTCCCCCCTCCGCCTCTGGGTAGATATTGATGAGTGTGAGAGGAAACACCACAACCGCACCCAAGACCAGGAGTGTGTGAAAACATACAGGGACTCCCATTGTGTGCACATGGAGGGTCCTCACATAATACATGCAAGGTGTATGAATACCTCTCTTATGTAAGTAACTGGTGTAACAAAAACACCACTGGTGTCAAAACACTTTCCGTTGTAACCAAACCATATCGCGGTTGCATTAGGACAGATAATCCCAAACTGGGGTACAGTTTTATATGTAAGATGGTTAAATAAAGAGCAAAATTATTGATTATTATTATGTTATTATTTGTGCATTGGTCATAGAAGAGCTCTGTCACTTCCCACGAGCCGGGTTGTGACAAAAACTCACACTCATTCTTATGTTTAATAAATGTATTGTATAGTGTGTGTTTGGCAGGTTTACAATGATGGCAAAAAGCTATATTTGAGAGTGCGCTGACCCTGTAGCTAGAGGTGGTACGCAGCTGGAGGTTGAATGTTTGAAATGGTACGGACTATAAAACATTTGGGAACCACTGTACTATGAGAATAAAAGCTACACTGATTCAATGCAGAAAGAGATTCCCTACACTCTCAATCATTTTGAATCAAACTAACAATTTAGCTGTTCTGTGGAGAGAGAAAAATATATATTTTTGAAATGTCAGTGTCACCACTGTGCAGCTCCACCCATCATTTGGCTCACAACCTCATTCACCTAAATTAGCCCTTGCTCTGAACAATTCATTTTTTATTGAGCATATAAATAACTGAAATTAAGACAGATACACAATACCACAATAGAAAACAACATTTACAGGGGTTTAAGGATGTGAGTTTGGATTTATTTTTTTGTTAAGTTATATTTCCCGGGTGAAACAAGAAGAACCCTCCTCACAGTGCAGCTATTCCCTCCGCAAGGCTATCAAACAAGCTAAGCGCCAGTACAGAGACAAAGTAGAATCTCAATTCAACGGCTCAGACACAAGAGGCATGTGGCAGGGTCTACAGTCAATCACGGACTACAGGAAGAAACCCAGCCCAGTCACGGACCAGGATGTCTTGCTCCCAGGCAGACTAAATAACTTTTTTGCCCGCTTTGAGGACAATACAGTGCCACTGACACGGCCTGCAACGAAAACATGCGGTCTATCCTTCACTGCAGCCGAAGTGAGTAAGACATTTAAACGTGTTAACCCTCGCAAGGCTGCAGGCCCAGACGGCATCCCAAAGCGTGCCCTCAGAGCATGCGCAGACCAGCTGGCCGGTGTGTTTACGGACACCTACTCAGCAAACTGGATGCAGTATATCACAGTGGCATCCGTTTTGTCACTAAAGCACCTTATACCACCCACCACTGCGACTTGTATGCTCTAGTCGGCTGGCCCTCGCTACATATTCGTCGCCAGACCCACTGGCTCCAGGTCATCTACAAGTCCATGCTAGGTAAAGCTCCGCCTTATCTCAGTTCACTGGTCACGATGGCAACACCCATCCGTAGCACGCGCTCCAGCAGGTGTATCTCACTGATCATCCCTAAAGCCAACACCTCATTTGGCCGCCTTTCGTTCCAGTACTCTGCTGCCTGTGACTGGAACGAATTGCAAAAATCGCTGAAGTTGGAGACTTTTATCTCCCTCACCAACTTCAAACATCAGCTATCTGAGCAGCTAACCGATCGCTGCAGCTGTACATAGTCTATTGGTAAATAGCCCACCCATTTTCACCTACCTCATCCCCATACTGTTTTTATTTATTTACTTTTCTGCTCTTTTGCACACCAATATCTCTACCTGTACATGACCATCTGATCATTTATCACTCCAGTGTTAATCTGCAAAATTGTAACTATTCTTCTACCTCATCATGCCTTTTGCACACATTGTATATAGACTCCCCTTTGTTTTCTACTGTGTTATTGACTTGTTAATTGTTTATTCCATGTGTAACTCTGTGTTGTCTGCTCACACTGCTATGCTTTATCTTGGCCAGGTCGCAGTTGTAAATGAGAACTTGTTCTCAACTAGCCTACCTGGTTAAATAAAGGTGAAATAAAAAAAATAAAAAAAAACATATTCAATCAATCCCGAAACCAGTCTGCTGTTCCCACATGCTTCAAGAGGGCCACCATTGTTCCTGTTCCCAAGAAAGCTAAGGTAACTGAGCTAAACGACTACCGCCCCGTAGCACTCACATCCGTCATCATGAAGTGCTTTGAGAGACTAGTCAAGGACCATATCACCTCCACCCTACCTGACACCCTAGACCCACTCCAATTTGCTTACCGCCCAAATAGGTCCACAGACGATGCAATCTCAACCACACTGCACACTGCCCTAACCCATCTGGACAAGAGGAATACCTATGTGAGAATGCTGTTCATCGACTACAGCTCAGCATTCAACACCATAGTACCCTCCAAGCTCGTCATCAAGCTCGAGACCCTGGGTCTCGACCCCGCCCTGTGCAACTGGGTACTGGACTTCCTGACGGGCCGCCCCCAGGTGGTGAGGGTAGGCAACAACATCTCCTCCCCGCTGATCCTCAACACTGGGGCCCCACAAGGGTGCGTTCTGAGCCCTCTCTGTACTCCCTGTTCACCCACGACTGCGTGGCCACGCACGCCTCCAACTCAATCATCAAGTTTGTGGACGACACAACAGTGGTAGGCTTGATTACCAACAACGACGAGACGGCCTACAGGGAGGAGGTGAGGGCCCTCGGAGTGTGGTGTCAGGAAAATAACCTCACACTCAACGTCAACAAAACTAAGGAGATGATTGTGGACTTCAGGAAACAGCAGAGGGAACACCCCCATCCACATCGATGGAACAGTAGTGGAGAGGGTAGCAAGTTTTAAGTTCCTCGGCATACACATCACAGACAAACTGAATTGGTCCACTCACACAGACAGCATCGTGAGGAAGGCGCAGCAGCGCCTCTTCAACCTCAGGAGGCTGAAGAAATTCGGCTTGTCACCAAAAGCACTCACAAACTTCTACAGATGCACAATCGAGAGCATCCTGGCGGGCTGTATCACCGCCTGGTATGGCAACTGCACCGCCCTCAACCGTAAGGCTCTCCAGAGGGTAGTGAGGTCTGCACAACGCATCACCGGGGGCAAACTACCTGCCCTCCAGGACACCTACACCACCCGATGCTACAGAAAGGCCATAAAGATCATCAAGGACATCAACCACCCGAGCCACTGCCTGTTCACCCCGCTGTCATCCAGAAGGCGAGGTCAGTACAGGTGCATTAAAGCTGGGACTGAGAGACTGAAAAACAGCTTCTATCTCAAGGCCATCAGACTGTTAAACAGCCACCACTAACATTGAGTGGCTACTGCCAACACACTGTCAATGACACTGACTCTACTCCAGCCACTTTAATAATGGGAATTGATGGGAAATGATGTAAATATATCACTAGCCACTTTAAACAATGCTACCTTATATAATGTTACTTACCCTACATTATTCATCTCATATGCATACGTAGATACTGTACTCTATATCATCGACTGCATCCTTATGTAATACATGTATCACTAGCCACTTTAACTATGCCACTTGGTTTACATACTCATCTCATATGTATATACTGTACTCGATATCATCTACTGTATCTTGCCTATGCTGCTCTGTACCATCACTCACTCATAAATCCTTATGTACATATTCTTTATCCCCTTACACTGTGTATAAGACAGTAGTTTTTTGGAATTGTTAGTTAGATTACTTGTTCGTTATTACTGCATTGTCGGAACTAGAAGCACAAGCATTTTGCTACACTCGCATTAACATCTGCTAACCATGTGTATGTGACAAATACAATGTGATTTGATTTGATTTGACCCTACCCATGAGTGGTGGGGGACAAGGCCTACTCCCAGGCTCCCAACTTTGTCTCCTTCCACTTCCTGCCTGTGTTCTCCAACATGTCCGCCCCACGGGTGCCTGCAGGCGACACGCTGTGCTTCGGCCTGCTGGGGAGTTGTGGTCGCTACGCTCGGGCAGGGAGACAGATACTCTGCTCCAGTGAGCCCCATGCAGTGCCCTCTACTCTGGAGGCAGAGGTGGAGATGAGCGATTCTAGAGTGAAGAAGAGCGAGAAGGGAGAATGAGGGGGACAGTGGGAGAGAAGATGAGAGAGCACTGTCTGGTGTGGTGGAGAGATTTGAACTACTGCGAGAGCATTGTGGGTAATGGCGAGGGGGAGGCCTCTGTGTAGATGGCTATGCTGTGTTACACAGGAAGTCCGGAACTAGCCATACTGTTGTTTTTTTCTCCCTGGTCTGTCAATACAGGGATCATAATGTACATCTTTTAAAATTTTATATTAGGCTTTAGGCTGCTCTCATTATCACCTTGGTGAATTTGAGGTATTTTTATGAATGAACCAGAGGCTGTGTGCTTAATACAATGTTTCTTTGGGCTATGGAATTAGTAGCTTTAGTGTTACAGGCAGAGCACCACCTCAGGTGTAATGCATACTATAAATGAGAGGTCATTAGTATTGAGTTTCCATACTTATTTGTATTTGTCTATATTTGTTTTGTATGCGTTTGTTTTTTGTAAGGCATGTGTGATTTGAGGTCCTCTTCAAACTATATGTTTTGTAACTTGTTTTTGCAATTTCTAAATGTTTATCATTTTGCTTAATTGGATATTCTCAGAAGTTGTAGGAATACGTTCATATAATAAAAATCTATCCATTTAACAATTAGTCCCTGTAAAGCTTCACTGTGCATGAAAAAAACACTAATATCGTTGGCCAGGGCGACTTGGCTGAGGCACTCGTCCCACTCACCAGGCTATTGGAGCTGTGTCTTAGCCAGCTGATCGCGGAGTGTTCAATTAAATCGTTCCACCATTCCATCACACTGCAAATGATAGGAGCTGGTCCTGGTCTTCTTAACACCCAGCAACGGTCTCCAGACACTATCTAAAGAACATTCAAATGACAATATTATCAAAACGTAAATCGTTTTCTAAATGTTGCCTATCCAGTGCACCTGGTCCTTACAGGGAGAGTACACTACCTACCCATCTGCCCATGTATGCACTGGAAGGCAGACAAACAGGATCTATCAATCCAGCCATCCATCTGACAATGACCTGTACACACACACACACACTCCAGAATGGCACAGGTCAGTTCTTCAGATGGTCATGAGGCTTATCTGCCTGATGAATAGAACGTTTTAGTTTTTCTAAAAATAAGGGTCTTATGCAAGGTTTCCCAAATTCAGTCCCCAGGACCCCAAAGGGGTGCACGTTTTGGTTTTTGCCCTAGCACGACACAGCTGATTCAAATAATCAACTGATTATCAAGTTTTGAGGATTTGAATCAGCTGTGTACCGTTAGGGCAAAAACCAAAACATGCACGCCCTGGGGTCCCAAGGACCGAGCTGGGGAAACGCTGAACTAGCGGTTAGTGTAGGGCCAGTAAGGTTGCTGGTTCAAATCCCAGAGCAGACTAGGTGGGAGAAGAAAAATAGTCAATGTGCCCTTGAGCAAAGCACGTTGCCCTAATTGCCCCTGTAAGTCAGTCTGGATAAGAGCATCTGCTAAAAGAAGAAATCAAATAGAAATATAAGACTTACTGGGTCCGGTTGAGCACATGAAAGGTTGAACCCCATGCAAACAGCACACAGCAAGGCAGTGTGTTCCCTACAGATAGGTAATTCACTACTCGTGGCCCGAGAGGACCTCTGGCATGAGTACTCATCCTGAATGTAAGTTAAACTACCGTGGATGGCAGTGCCTAGCACAGCCTGGCATCGTCGCCAACCAGGCTACCCTAAAAAGGCGTGGCAACGAAGTGAATTTAGAGGTATGGCAACATGAGTATGTACAGCAAGGCACACAGAGTAGGATGTCATGCAGATTGTGGAGCTGGAGAGAAAAAGTTGACTGAAGTTGATCACTGGGTATGCTTCAGAATGTACTAAAATCAACAAGAACCAGCAAATTTATGTCCATGTGTCAATACAGGCTACTTGTGTCCCTAGACTAGATTAACTTTGTGCAGATGGCTGGAATGAACATGAGACCCTCCTGGCTTGGACCCTAAACTGAGGAGGTAGGTGAGCAAGTGTAGATAATCAAAAAGCTGTCCCAAGTGGGTTTTGAGGCTTTGCCTGGCGCTACAACCTCCATCCTCCCAGTGTCACAACACCTCTCTCAATAGACATTATGCTGGTACTGGTCACTCTATTCACAGTGGACAACAGTATAAAAACCTGCAGTCTTTATTAACAAATTGTCCAACTTCATCTGTACAGAACAAAAACCTAAACCAGGGAAATACGTTATTCTGTTACATCTCAAGTACATGGCATAATCAGAGATGAAAGCAAAGGACCTCTGTAAATTTAAACACATATTACAAAATGTTATCATCTTAAATCATGTTATAGTCATTGTTAAAGTTATCATTTCATTTTGACTTGATGAAAGCTTTTGACAGACAGAAATAACAGTAAGCAACAGTAGAACGACTCAACAGTATTTAATGCAGTCTGGATAGCACAAGAGAGGAGTGCTTGTAAAAAATAAAAGCCATGAGATCTCTTCTAGGCGTCTGTTAGAAGGTTACCCCTCTCCCAAGTTGGGGTATAACCGCTTTGAGGGGTGCACATACACACCTTTGCTCAGTTTGAAGGGGTGTTAGGAGTGGGCCAGCGGCCTGTGGTATATGTATACACACACACTATGTACATGAAGGATCCCTATCTTACACGCACACACACACACTTTATGTACATACATGAAGGAACACTATCTGGGATTGTCAGAGTAGGCACGCATTGACCAATCTACTTTTGGATCATGACAGCAGAGTCCATTTTACAAGTCAAATGATCAACTGTTTTTACAAGCAAGGAAGGAAGGAAGGACTCACACCAATTCAAGAACAAGGCAATGACATAGTAGCAATAGGAGAAAAACTACTAAAATCCCATTTACATGGCATGACAGTTTGTTTTGCGAAAATGATTGTTGAATCATCATCATGAAAATGCCTTTGAACTCTTCTCGTTGAGAGGGCTTTCCTCTGACTGGATTGGTTAAAGTTTAAGTCCCATCTGAATAAGTACTTTTGAGTAATAACTGAAACAAAAATGGCAGCAGACAGAATTAATTCCCGCACTGAGGAAAGAAGCTCCTGGAGTGACAACACCAAGCCCCCTCCACCACCACCCTCAGCTCCCAGGCTTCACTCGAAGGTGAAAGCCTTTGGCTATACAGGCAATAGAGTACCACAGCATGTGTCGTAATACCCATAAAACCTAGTGGTCAAACGAGGAAATGGTTCCAATCGTTTCCCAACCATTCATTTTTTTCTATTCAATTTTAGAAACACTGAAAATAAGGGCTGTGTTTCATGTAGACTTACCTTGGCATGACGTTTTGATAACCATGTAAATCGGTCTCCGACAAGGTGACTTTTATCAACACAGTCGGCTCCATTTACTCTGATTAGAAAATGCTCATTAGCATAAAAGTAAACATGCAGAATTGCCAAAATGATGCAAAGGTAAAAAGCCCTGGATTAACTATCCAATGTTAACTAAATGTAGTAATGAACAAATTGGCTACTTTGCCTTAAATGGATAATTCTGTATATTGTCTTGTGCAAGATTTAAATTGACACAATACCTGTTAGCAAAGGTGTCAGCAGGGATTTGTAGTTCTGCATGGTCTACTTTTATGCTAATTTGCATTTTCGAATCAGAGTAAATAGTCAAATATATTGCTAAAAGTCACCTTGTCGGATTGAGATTTATATGGTTATCCAAACGTCACGCCAGGGTAAGCCTACATGAAACACAGCCCTTATTTAAGTGTTTCTAAAAATCCCATGTGAAAAAATAATTGAAACAATTTCCCTGTTTGACCACTAGGCTTTACAAGTATTTTGACACCACTGGGGGGCTCTGGAGAAAAGGCAACAAGAGAACATTCAAATCAAAAAAGGACTCAAACTTTGACCATTAGTAAACAAATAAATAAGGCTAGGACCAAACAATATACAGTACCAGTCAAATGTTTGGACACACCTCATTCAAGGATTTCTTTATTTTTACTATTTTCTACATTGTAGAATAATAGTGAAGACATTAGCTATGAAATAACACATATGGAATCATGTAGCAACCAAAAAAAAGTGTTAAATCAAAATATATTTTATATTTGAGATTCTTCAAAGTAACCAACCTTTGCCTTGACTGCTTTGCACACTTGGCATTCTCTCAACCAGCTTCATGATGGAGTCACCTTGAATGCATTTCAATTAATAGGTGTGCTTTGCGGTCAAATTCCTGCAAAGAAACTACTACTAAAGGACACCAATAAGAAGGGGCTTCCTTGGGCCAAGAAACACGAGTAATGGACATTAGACCAGTGGAAATGTGTCCTTTGGCCTGTACAAATGTGAGATTTTTGGTGCCAAGCACTGTGTCTTTGTGAGATGCAGAGCAGGGTGTGCGGTTCCCACCGTGAAGCATGGAGGAAGTGTGATGGTGCTTCTCTGGTGACATTGTCAGTGATTTATTTAGAATTCAAGGCACACTTAACCAGCATGGCTACCACAGCATTATGCAGCGATACACCATCCATTCTGGTTTGCGCTTAGTGGGACTATCATTTGTTTTTCAACAGGACAATTACCAAACACAACCAGGATGTGTAAGGGCTATTTGACCAAGGAAAGTGATGGAGTGCTGTATCAGATGACCTAGCCTCCACAATCACCCGACCTCAACCCAATTGAGATCGTTTGGGATGAGTTGGACCAGAGTGAAGGAAAAGCACCCAACAAGTGCTCAGCATGTGGGAACTCCTTCAAGACTGTTTGAAAAGCATTCCAGGTGAAGCTGGTTGAGAAAATGCCAAGAGTGTGCAACGCTGTCATCAAAGCAAATGGTAGCTATTTGAAGAATCTCAAATATATAATTTGATTTGTTTAACACTTTTTTTTTGGTTACTACACTTATTTCATAGTTGATGTCTTCACTATTATTCTACAACGTAGAAAAAAGTCTAAATAAAGACAAATCCTTGAATGAGTATGTTTCCAAACGTTTGACTGGTACTGTGCATATATAACTAAAATAACATACAAATGTGCAATGGTTCCAGTATAATTTCAAACAAAAACTTCTCTATAAGCACTTGTCTTTATTTTTTTTGCATTGTTCTTGACCCCTTCTACCACCATCCTAACGCCACTAGATACCCTTGGCTTAAATCTGCTACATGGGAAGCTATGGAGATGTTAGTGTTCAAAATTAGACATATCTTCCTGCACCGTCTGTCACCAGTGTTGTGTCCAATCAGACCACCTAGACCCAGCTCTCCAACTTTGAAATGCCCATTGTTAACTCTGAGTACCTTGAGAGAAATGTGTGAGACTACTCGCCTGGATGTCCAGCCATCTGGTCAATGCTAACCGTTTCTCTACCATACCACCCATTCGGTTAGCATTGGCACTGGAGCCATCTATGATACACTGCCAGGTCTGTCAGTATAATCACAAATTGAGGAATCAATATTATTTATCATCAGTTATTATAAGTGTACAACTGATCTAATATACTGTAGGCTGTGTGACTCCTCTCCTATGCGGCTCAGTCGGTGGAGGACAGTTCACACCTGGCAGTCTCATGGCAAATCAGTGAATGTAATAAACATGGGCAACCTGAAGTCAGTCAACCCCCCACCCCACCCCCGCCCTCTCAGGAGAAGAACAACAATGTAATAGAAAAACAGTTAACACTCCCATTTCACACACACTGTCATTCTCACAACCACTCACACTAAAAGCAATGTATCAGTACTGAAATCATTGAAAGCCTCTTGGGAAGAACATAAGTATGGAGACATTCTGTCTCTCTCACATAACTCTTACTGTTTATTGTGAAACCACCTCCCCTTCTACCCCACAGAAAACATCTGTAAAGAAATATTACCTCTAAATGAGATAAAGCAAAAAAAGAAAACCACTGCAAGAGAAACCAAAAGCAGAATCCAGAATTTTTGCTTTGCCCCATCGGGCAGGCCTAACTGGGCCGCCCGACGGTACAGGTCTGTTAGCGTTAGCTGGTTAGCAGTGGAGCGATGGAGGACAAACAGGTGGCGGCAGCGTCCTTCTAGAAGTCTCCTGTATAACTTCAGAACATCAGTCAGACACTGGAGTGGAGATTGTGGAGGGGTTATGAGTCGGTCTCACAGTCGGGGCATGTCCACTCTCACACCAGTGAAACCAACTATTATAGGGTAGACTGGGTAATCTAGGCCCGCACCCTACGTGGCCCTCTGACAGCATGGCAATGATGACAGAAGCTCGAATGGCTGGCTCCCCCTAGAAGCTGGTCTCGGGGAGGGATGTGGAGGAGGCAGAAGAGGAGGATAAAAAGGAGATGGTTTGTACATAGAGCCAGGCTAAGGTCAGGGCAGCTGGGGCTATGTTGAGTGAGGGCCCTGTCCTGGTTCTGTGGCCCCTCTCTCTACCTGTCCTTCTGCTCCTGCATTAATCGCTTGGTCATGCGGCCACACAGCAGGCCAAACAGGAAGAGAATGCACAAGCTCAGGCCAATCATAGCCAGGATGTAGGTCTTGGAGGGTGAGGTCATCACCTGCATGGCCAGGTCTGAGAAGCCTTCGGCCGGGGCCACCTTGGAGGGACATAGGGGGAGGGGAGCAGGTGTGGGTGTCAAAGTATGAAAAAGTAGAGATTGTTCAATGTGATATTGTGCGAGTTGAATCCTAGGCAATAAGAGGGTAGCAGCCACTGATAGCTCAATTCATGACAAAAAACATACACGCATTAAAAAGTGTGGTGGTAATGTTTGGTAGGTTCGCACTTGTTTTGAAGGGGCTCAGGTGTGAGTGTTAAGGCAAGCTAGTGACGCCTTGTTGGTATGTTTGTGCGTGCGTCTTGTTCACCTTGGCAGCGTAGCTCCACATGTCGATGCGGTCCTGCAGTCTCTTCTTACACTCTGGCTGCAGACGCACCCTCTTGTCCTGCAGAGCCTCCATCAGACAGGACATCTCTGACGAGAAACACAAGCAAAAAGGTAAGGCCATTCAGCACAGAGAAAAGGCCTTACAGGGGACAGGGATGCATGTACAAATGTGCAGGTGGTGTGTGTGTGTGTGTGTGTGTGTGTGTACTACTCACGGCGCCCTCGTCCTGGTGGAATGGCAGCACACTGGTGCTTGATGTCCAGAGCGCAGGCCGTGTGGAGGACAGGGTCCACAAAGATGTCTGCTTTACTCTCCTTCAGAATGTTCAGAACCTCCTGCAGAGAGGTGGGGTGATAAGAGAAATAAAAAGGATGTTTCTCAGACCTCTTGGCTCTTAAGACGGCTGAACATTGTCAGTTTCTGTTTACTAAGAGGAGAGGGAAGAGAACAGAACCACCCACCTTCTTGCAGCCCTCCACTTTGATCTTGAGGAGGTTGACTTTAAGACACTCCTCTACTTGACCGGTCTGCTCCTGGGCCGCAGCCTCCTCTGGACACAGCCGAGAGATCTGACACGCAGAAGGGTAATGTATAACCACCATTTCTTAACTGTGTTACAAAGCGTGTGTGTTTGTAATAGTCCTGGGGTGTAGTCATTGTGACGATTCTGTAGCGAAATATTTCAACTGTTTCCTCCACACGGAAATTCAGGAAGGTCCCTCCCTATTTCGTTCCGTTTGGTTCTTAAAAACTGTATATGGTTTCCATTGCAAGACAATGAATGCACCCCTGTTTAGACCCAATCACCTCATCAGTGCAGTGAATCTGCAGCTGCGGGTCCAGTCTGTAGTCCAGAGCTGACTCCTGTAGGATCACTCTGATCTGGTCCTCACAGTCTGGAGACAGACGCTGTGGACACACACGTAAGAGAATGGTCTAAGCACACCCACACAGACAAACAGTACGTGTAACCTACCTACTAATCACTCAAACATGGTTGACTATACTGAACAAACATATAAACATATCAAATGTGGGTCCCATGAGCTGAAATAAAAGATCCCAGAAATGTTCAATACCCACCAAAAGCGTATTGCTCTCAAAAGTTATGCACAAATTGGTTTACATCCCTGTTAGTGAGCAGTTCTCCTTTGCTAAGATATGCCACACCTGTCAGGTGGATAGATTATCAAGAAGATGATTAAACAGCTACACCCTGTGCTGGGGACAAAAGGCCACTAAAATGAGATGTTTCGTCACACAACACAATGACACCGATGTCTCAAGTTGAGGGAGCGTGCAATTGGCATGCTGACTGCAGGAATGCCCACCAGAGCTGTGGATCGACAATTTAATGTTCATTTCTCTACCATAAGCTGCCTCTCCAATGTCGTTTTAGAGATATAGGCAGTACATTCACCCGGCCTCACAGCCGCAGACCACGTGTAACCACGCCAGCCCAGGACCTCCACATCCTGCTTCTTCACCTGCAGGGTCATCTGAGACCAGCCAGCCGGACAGCAGATGAAACTGAGGAGTATTTCTGTCTGTAATAAAGCCCTTTTGTGGGGGAAAAAACTAATTCTGATTGGCTGGGCTTGGCTTCCCAGCGGGTGGGCCACCAATGGCTGCACCACTGCCCAGACGGGTGAATTACATATAATTAGGGCCTAATGAATTCATTTCAATTGACTGATTTCCTTATATGAACTGTAACTCAGTAAAAATAGTTGAAATTGTTGAGTTAATATTTCTGGTCCGAATAAGGAGACCCAGTAGTAGTTTGTAGTCTGACCTGGTCTGCATATTTGAGTTTGAGGCAGGAGACAACCTGTCCCTCCAGCTCACTGTCTCCTGTAGCCTTGTTCAGGATGCTTTGGCAGAATTTAGGGATGTCAGCCTTACACGACTTCCTCAGCACTGGGTTCAACCTGTAGTCTGGACAGAACACGACAGGGTGAACCATAGGGGTTAGATTGGGGAGACAAGGTGAGAACCATAGGGGTAGAGTAATACTACAGAGGTGTTTACTGTATGTTTGATGGAAACCATAATCTCTACTCATATTGTGAGCTATAGTGTGTGTGTATATTCAGTATCCACCTGTATTCTGTGTGATCTGTCTCTTTGTGATCATCTGTTTACACTTGGGGTCCATCAGCTCGCTGTTCTTGTTCTGCTTCAGGCACTGCAGCATGTTCTTGGCATCAGCCTCAGTACAGAACCGCTGGCAGAGACAGACAACACTAGGACACTCAGAAACACAGATGAAGGCAGCGTAGCTGGTGAAACGTTGCTCTTCATTATCGATTAAATGTATTGCATCTATGCAGATTAAATACACAGACTGGGAGAGACCAACAGACAACAAGCCAGTCATCATGTCTGTCTGGGACAGTCTTAGTAGCAGCCAGGGACCTCTCCTTCAGAAAATTATAATTACTCTGAAACGTAACGTCATACGGACACAACGTAATCAGCAATGGTTTGACTGAAGCACCTTTGAGCATAGCTACATTGTTGAAACGTTCCTTACATTCCTTGCTTTGGGTCCTTGTGTTATGCATTCGGTGCTAAAATGACTCTGTGAAAAGTACATACCCGAATCATCTGCTTGCAGACCCTCATGAGTTGGAAGTCCAGCTCTGGGTCCATCATCTCTACCTCCTGCAGCTTGAATACCCTGTGGTGACATCGCTGGGTCAGCTGCCTCTTGTTCTCCTTCAGACATTCGATCACCTATTACAAACGTCACAGTCATCAATAGTTGCCATCATCGTAATCAATAGTTATGAAAAATACTGTGTTTACTAAATGCTTTTTCAAGGCACACAAACAGCTGTCAGTGGGCCTTACCTGGGCATTCCCGAAGGCCACGTTCTGGCACAGCCTCCCGATGTCCTGCTTACAGGAGTCGTAGAGCTCAGGCTCCAGACGGACATCCTCAGACATCTCCAGCTCCTCCACCCTCAGCTGCTTACGACACTTGACAGACACGCGCTGCTCCTTGACGTCCTGAAGAGTGTCGTTCCTCACCGTGGTGCTTAGACAGAGCACTACATCCACCCTAGAGAGACAGCAAGAGAGACAACGTTTGGGTCCGTTTAAAGTTTGATTGTAGTTTGGTCAACTATGCCCAGGTTCTCTCTCAGACGAGACTCACTTCTTCTTGATGTTGGGGCAGAGTTTGAGCACATCCTCTTTGCAGGCCATCTTAAACTTGTAGGAGAAACGGAAGTCCTTAATCTGGACCTGAGAGGGAGAAGGGAAACGCAGAGAAATGGGAGTGAAGCAACTGTCAAAGTCGTGGGTTCAAATCTCACATACTATCAAACTGGATAAACTCACTGCACTGTAAGTTGCTTTGGATGAAAGCATTGGTTTAGAGGCATATTGTATGTTTCTCACTTCCATCTATACAATCATTTCAGATCGACACCAGTGTTGAGTTTATTTGGAATTGGGCGACAGACAGACTCACCAGTTGGAAATGTGTGACTCCCACAGCACACTTGTCGTTCATCTCCTTCTGGTGTTTGTTTTGCACCAGACACTCCATCAGATCCCCCGTGTCGATCTGGTTATCTGCCACCTCCTGGGAGAGAGAAGGGGAGAAATGGTCAGGATAACCTGATCAGTTAAATCAGCTGATGGATCATTTTACATTCTTGACAGGAGAGATATCCCAGTCATTGTTAGTAGAGTTAAAATGGGGGTTGGTGGTATGAGAAACCCTGAGAGGGCGCTCGGGGCTGTGGTAGAGGTAGGACTCACGTGACAGTGCGACTGGATGACTGGCTCACAGGCTCTCATCAGCAGGGTCTCAATCTGAATGTCCTGGTGGGAAAAGAGAAGAACGCCCTTTTACCATGTGACCAACCATAGTTTACCACAGCCAGTTCTTCTTACAGAGCAGTCAGCAAGTCAGTCAGTCAACCAGTTAGTCAGCGTGTCCCTGGTACTCCAGTCTCTCTCACCTCAGACGCCAGTTCAGTCAGGTTGCCCACCACATCCCTGCACTCTGACACCAGCTCCTCTAGGTGGTCCTGTAGACACTCCAGTTCCTGGAACACCAAAAAAAGTCCATGTCAAACTTTTTACACCCTGGTTGTGCAATTACTGTCCCCCTGATCTAGCCCCAATATGTACAGCCATATTCTATAGTAAAGGACTGTCTGCATCCAGCATTTTAAAGCAAAACCATCACGTCAGCAGTTACAGGCCACAATTCAATTAATGGATGAGATGGCAGACAGCAAGCGGTCTCCTCCAGTACCTGTCCAGACTCAGTCTTCTCACTGCACCACTTCCCCAGGTCAGTCATACAGCGTCTCTGCAGCTCGGGGTCCAGCTTCACATCCAGCGCCCTCTGGTGGAGGATACGCTGCACCTCCACTTTACAGTCCCGGGACAGCTAAAGAATATCAAAAGAACAGAACTCAACACTATTAAAAAAAAAACTCAGGATCTGGATCAATTCCATTTCAATCCAGTCAATTGGACATTCAGGAACTTCCTAAATTTACTGATTTGAAATGGAATTGAGGCCAACCCTGTTTAGGATGCAGGACAAGAAAACTAGACAGTAGGGGAGATAGGAGCCCCTAAGACATACCCGTGTCAACACTTATGGAAGGTCCCATCAGAATTATGTGTTTGCTTGTAGTGTATCTTCAGTATATTGAATGGGCAATCACAATAAATAATCCCACTGTTAATGTCACTAATCAATCATTCCAGTCAAATATTAAAAATGGCCCAATGCAGATGTTATTATATCAATATCAAATAATTTCTGGTAAAGACGATTTACTCAGAGAATTTAGCATGATAAGAGATTAGAATGTGATTACAGCAATGGTCAAAAAGTGGTCACTGCTCAATAGAACCCGGACAATGCTCCATGAGCAGAACGGCACCAAAGTCGAGCGTCATCTGACAAGCTAACTAGTGCCTGCAGGTTCATGTGGGATAACATGGGCGTTTTATAAATTAAATCAACAGAATAAAATGCAAAAAAATGGCGCACACAGACACACAATTAATTTACAAAGCTAACAAACAGAATCAGTATGTACCCTCCCCCATTTTTGTTTTGTTTATTTCTGAGTTTTCCCTTTAAAATCACCATAGAAACCGGCCCTCTCAAAGTTGATTGACCAGGGTTTGAGGAATAGAAAGTCATGGATCGAGAAGAAAATGACAAAGGGTACCAAGTTGATTTTGATTGGTCCAAAGCGTGGAAACGCCTCCAAATGTTACCACCTCACAACGTTGAAATATGGAAGCGATACAACCAAGACCAGTGCAGTCTAAACTAGCAACGTTCACAACAAACAATCTTATTTAAATCAACACTGTACAAGCATATTGATGTTATAATATTGTAGAGAACAATTTAATGATTCACTGTATGTGATTTATACTGACATAGGCAAAAACAAAACTAGGTTTAGACACTAATTTAGTAGCACCCTCTTGAATTGGCCCGTATTTCACGTCATTCTAGAGCAAGAATTTTGCTAGGACTGTCTGGGAGTGGTTATTGGTAGACAGGTTTGGAACTCTTATTGATCTATTAACCAATTTACCGCCTGGTGATGTCACCAGGCAAGCCGAAACTCACGCCAATCAGGCTGATGAGGTCTTGCGTAGATTGCATTTTCAACCAGCAACTACCAGGAAATAACACAGATTCCATTTTTTAAACTTTTACAGTGTTCGTTTCTGCAGGAAACGAATTGAAATTCTCCAACAAGTAAAATCTATAATATGCCCTCATTTTGACCAGAATCAACTTCGGGAATCAGAACCTAATCAAATCGTGATAATCATCACTAACAAAACACTGAACTTACAACGAAAACACGTCTTCCTGTTTCATCCACTGCATTTCCCTTTTAAAGAGGACAACACCATCAGAACGTACTGAGGACAGATTGATTTCTAAAAAGGTCCTAGATCACGTCAGACAATATTTTGGTTTTCTGTGATAATTTGACATTTAGCTACATCTATATTCATGTTCCTCTACATTAGCCACTGATAGCTACGTTTTGTGCAGCGCACTGCGGTGAAATCAGTCCTACCCGCCGTCCCTGCTCCTCTGTGCGGTAGGCGTGGCGGTACAGACAGGAGAAGATGGCACCAGGTGGCATCATCTCACTTGTCTCGTTCCAGCCGTGGGCGTGGCACAGACGGGAGGCATCGCCCTGGCACTTCTTATAGAGGATGGGGTCCAGTCTGGCAGACAGTAAGAGGAGTGTGTGTGAAGATTAAGCAAATACATTTATAACATCCTTTTACATCAGAAATTGTCACAAAGTGATTTTACAGTAACCCGGCATAGACCCAAAAGAACAAGCAAAAGCACAATGTGGGAAACCATACCAGGGCACACTGACCAGGCATACTAAAAACCCTTAATATGGAGTCTGATCAAGCCCCTAATAGGCTTTGAATGTGTGAAGCATGTGAGAGAAAAATTACAAGGCTGTTTAATAATGTTTATGCATCGAAAAGCTATGAGGAGTACTCTCTCATCCGTGTCTGTGGGGCTGAGTTGGGACTCTGGAGCTTGAGCTGACAATCGAGTTGCAGCCTGACATTCCATAGACAACATGTGGTAGGTGTAACCGAGATAGCCTGGAGGAGTAGAAGAAAACCCCTCATTGTTTCTAATCATCCTGGAATCTAAACCGGGGTTGGAAACTAAACCGGGGTTGGGTTAAAACGGCACCAGGTGCAGATAACCATAAGATGAACCCAAGATGGCCGATCTGCCTGGGGGGGTGGAACCAGCCATGACTAAGCATTCTTAGTGTCAGCTATATGAGAAACAGGATTCCTCTGTAAAGGTTAAGCTCTCGGCAACACACTTTAAAGTGTGCGGTCGACCAGCCTCATTATTGCAATAATGAATCAATATTGAATAAAGATGATTGTTTGAAGAAATGTCAGTCTCTCACTTGATTAGAATATTCCACGACAAGCATCACCATAAACTAGCATTGCTACTTACTTCCAGTCCCGTGCTATAAAGTACTGCAGTTCCAGCAGCCTGTGTTCACAGTCCTCCACCATCTTCTCGGTGTACAGGTGCTCCATCAGACAAGACAGGATCCTACACAAAAGCACATTGGAGCTTAACAATTCCACAGATATACAAAGTACTACATGCAATTTGACATACAAATGTTCTGCTAGCTTTGCGTAAATCAAGCAGGAGAGGGGAACAATTTGGTGACTCACATGGGGTCTCCGTTGCGGATGTGTTTGCAGGCGGTCTGGATGACAGACTCACAAGCCTCGTTCAGGGCCCGGTCAATACGGTAGTCTGCCCCAGGATCAGCCTCCTGGATCAGGGTCTGGAGCTAAGAGAAAGAGCGAGAGACCCAAACCTTCAACAACCACTGTCTGGTAATGGGAGGGTTACACCGCTAGATGACTAGGCAAACTGCACGTGTAGTAAAACTTGACAGTGGTTCTCTTTTCTGTTTGACCTCAGTGGTGGAATGTCCTAAATATAACTCATTTTAAGATTTATTCCTGGTGATTTTACAGGCATTTTATTTATTTATTTTTGTATTTTTTGTAGTAAAAACTCTGAACACCACCTCCTTCCAGACCTCCCCCGCCCACCTTACACAGCAGCACCACTCCTGGGGAGAACCCTGTGAACTCACAGCTTTCTGGCAGAGGTTGTCGATGGTGCCCATGTCTCCTCGGCCCACCCTCATGAGGCAGTGCAGGGTGCGTCCCTTGCGGTGGAGGCCGGAGCAGTGGGCCTCGATCTCCCCACGGCAGTGCAGCACGATCTCAGGGCTCAGAGAGAAGTCCTCCATCAACATCCTCCTGTAGTCTAACATCTCCCCCTGACACTCACCGCTCACCGTACGACCTGGAACACACACACACACACGTCAGGAAAAGTCACATAGGAACTACAAGTGGGGCACTAGAAAGGCATTTCATTAAGTGGAGAGACAAACCCTCAATGTAACAGCAGTGTGACACCGTATGAGAGAAAGACTAATACAGATTGACAAAACAGGTTGACAGGGAGAGACACAGATATAGATTAGGAAGAAGAGACAGCCAGCCTAACCTCTGTGTACGGCAGACTCCAGACAGAGCAGCAGGTAGGAGAGGCGTGCCTCGCGGGCGCGGGGCATGTTGGTGTCCATGCTGCAGCGGTACTTCCTCAGGTCTGTCTTGCAGGCCTTGGCCAGGGAGTAGCTCACCTTGTAGTCCTGGGTAATCAGCTTCTGACGCGTGGTCAGGGCCTCTCTGCACTGTGGTGGTCAACCAAAACACAGCTCTGGTCACAATCTCCATCTGACTCACTGACTAATAGAATGGAATTACCAGAACAGATATTCCCATTCAAGGGTGTTCTCTACATTTTAGACAACCGTGCTGACAAAATGCATTGCAATAACAGCATTATTCATATGGACAAATGACATGTAGCAGAAAATGGATATTATTATTTTGGCGATGACTCCGTTCCAACCAGGCTGAAGAGCAGAACACGTACCTTTTCAGACATGGCCTCCTCAAACTTGTGGTTGAAGAGACACTTGTAGACTCTGCCCTCTCCGGCTGGAGTCTAGATATCAAAGAAATTAGAATTGTGATTCAATGATGAATTCATTTTCACATTCCCAAAGTTAGTGACAAAAACACCTTTGCAAGGAGCTTGGATTCAACTCGAATAAAAGTCTGAATGCATCTGACCCCGAATCTCAAAATGTTGCCTCTAATGAAATGAGAGACAAGAAGTGAACAGGAGGAAGGTACTCACATTTTCACAGAAGCGCTCCCGGTCCTCCCGGCAGGAAAAGTAGAGGTATCTATCCAGGTGGAAGTCGTCTGAGGAGAGTTCGGCCACACGCATGATGGCCTTCTTACAGTCAGGCCTGATGGCATGGGCCCCGGGCTGCTCCTCTGCCTCCCTGACCAGACCCTTCTCCAGGCATGCTATCACCTCACCTTGGGAGTGCACGTCCTGAGGGACAGGGTGGCATGGGGACAGTGAGATGGATACGTTCAAGTTGGCTACAGCACTGACGCGTCTCTGTGCAAGGCCAGCAGAAGTGTTAGCGCCCAGAGTTGCGCTTTGGATGCAATGTTTTATCAAATATTTTATTTCAGCAATTTAATAGAACACACAACCATAAAACCAGCCAGAGAGGGGAGGAAATACACTACTAAATACAGAGAAGTTAAATATTTAAACTTTTTTTTACGCTGAATTATTTATTTTTTAACTCAGCATCAGGAGTTATTGCCGTTGTGTTGCCCTGACAACTGGCTTCTGATTCCTGAAGGCATGGTCATTAATCATCCTGTAGAAAGGAATAATTCAGAGGATGCCAGGATGAAAATATAAATTGTTTAACACTGGGAGTTTCGAGAGCGTGGAAGCTAAATTTGTCATAAATCATGACTGAAGTAGCTAAGTTACTGACTGCAGTGAGCAGTAACTCAGGAGGACTCATAGCCAGGAAAACCACACTGGAGCTCAGAGCAGCACAGAGGCAGTAACTCAAGCCTGACTACATTATGCCCAAAGCAGGAAACCTCATGTAGTCATAAGCCATGGTGGAACCCAAAGTGTCAAATAAAAAGGAAAACCAAACAAATTAGAAACCTGCACAAACAAAATGGGCATATCCTGCGCCTGTCCTTGTTTTTTGTTACCTCTAGAGACAGAGACCAATTCATACAAATCTAATTCTATATAAAGCCCTCATGACAAAATACTGATTTAAAAAGTGAGCAAGTGTTCCATCTTTACAGACGTGTAGGCTACTGAGTCGCCAGTGAAATGAGTTGAGAGTAGACAGTAAGAAGAGACAGGTGTGTATGACAGTTAGACAAGGTTAGATCTATGCCTATAGATGTGGTCCTCTATAAACTCAGCTGTTAAAGCATGGCCAGGATAGTGGGTTCAATTCCTGGGACCAAATGTATGTAAAGCGTCTGCTAAATAGCATGTACTCTGATATATCACAGAGCAATAACAGACAGGTGAGAGAAGGCCACGAGAGCAGTCACCTTCTCGCCGGTGGATATGCTGCCACAGTGCAGGCTGTTGATGTCCTCGCGACAATTGTCCATGAAGCCACAGATGAGGCGGTAGTCGCTGAACACGATGCTGGTCATCTTGGTGATGTACTGGTTGCACTGGTACTCCGTGATGTTGCCGCGGTGATCCACCAGGCAGGAAACCAGGTAGCCCTTTCCTCTCTCCTCCGCCGCACATTCTTTTATCTGAATGGAAGGAGAGGAAAATGATGGTTAGCGTATGTCACAATATATCTTTCTTACACACTTAGTTTGCATGGGCATCAAAGGCCTGTGCACGTAGGGGTTAAGCCAAAACCAATCCATGATTAAAGAAATGGAAGAAACTACTATTGGCAAGCCACATTTTCTGTAATTTAAGCTTTTCCAGTTAAGTGCTTGGGTGTGTTAGGCCTACTTCCAAACGGTGTGTTGGTACTAGGTGTTGCTAGGTGCCAGGGACAGTGACAGTAGTAGCATGAGGACAGGACCTAGTAGCGGTAGGTAGCCTGATGGTTAGAGCATTGGGCCAGAAACCAAAAGGTCGCTAGTTCAAATCCCCGAGTCGACAAGATGAACAATCTGTCAATGTGCCCTTGAGCAAGGCACTTAACCCTGGAGCAATTAGGGTTGCCGTTGATAATGGCTGACCCTGGCCGCTCGCCGAGGGTGTCTCAGGGGGAGTTGGGATATGCAAAAAGCTCATTTCATGCATGTGTATAACACACTTGTACATATGTGAAACAGGACAAATAAGCAGATCTAATCATTATTATTACCTATAGTCAGATCCATAAAGCTCTGCCAGCTAGCTAGACAACTTACGTCGGAGATGGTGGTCTTGCACACCTCCACAGCCACAGACTCAAACTTGGGGTCAGTCGTCAGGTTCAGCTTGTAGTTCCACAGGAGCTGGAGAAAGAAGACATTAAACAAGTCTATTGATAGCTTAGAGAAAAACAGTACAGGTCCACTGTGAGTGGGAAATGCAAGCAGGGGTGTGATAGCAGGTCAGACCACAAGTGGGGCTAACAACGCTGTATTAAATCATTATTCACATTCAGTTACACAAACTGAAAGGACAGTTTAATGATGTGAGGGAGGAAGTTCAAAACACTTACATGGTTGCAGTCAGCAGCGATCTCGGTTTCCTGGAGAAAAAAAAAGAGGGTCAAACTATGATCCGAACCGTAAAGAGAAGCAGGAACATGCTGGGCAGTGAGCAATTAAGAGCACAAGGCCAAACAAACAAACACAGTGATGCAGCACTTCCGTTGTCAGTTGGCGTAGAGAAGAGCTAAACACAACACTTAGCCACCAGTAAAATGTAATGACTCAACAACTGTAGGGCTGTAGAAACATACGAGTGTCACCGGTCAATATCAGTCCCATTTGACTTTATACCGTTAGTGGGCCTGTGCTTAATATAGCTACTGTCTTGACTGAGCCCAACTCCTAAATTATCACAAGGCCATTGAGGAGAAAAATAATGTCTGCATGCCTCTCCTTAACACCGCTCAGGCCAGGCTGACTGATGTTTGGCCTCCCTATGGGAGCTGAGCCGCAGGAGACTGACTGTAAGCAATGCAGGCCTGTCCAACAAAGCACCAATCAGTGCTTTAGCGATAAAATAACATCTCTACAAAATGGCCTACTACAATCTACAGGAGGGCAGGTCCACATGGCAGCCAAATCTTATGTTAGCATTGGAAATAATGTCACTACTTGAATATCATGCATTTTTTTCCAGTCAAAATAAAAATACCTTGATTAAACTTTGGAACTGATTTGTAGTGCAACTTAGGAGAGAGGTGCCACTGCTTGCTGCAGTTCGGGGGATGGGCAGAGGTCAGAGTGTGTTTGACGAGCGAGCATACGGACTCTTGCTAGCTAAACAAACTTGTAGACGCCATATATCATCATCATCATATCTGGTAGTGCCCGTCTAATGCATCAAATCGATGCAAAGAAACTAGCTAAGATAGCCAGCCAGCTAGCTAGGCTAATGGAGGCTACTGTATTTTGCTATGCTTCCCGTCCTTATCTACAGCAAATCCATTCAGATTCCACAGCCTACCTGGTGGTTGCTCGTTGTAGCGGACTCCTCATTTAGCTAACTTCATTCCGTAACTTTAATTCCATTTAGCTTTGATTAGAGATCTCCCACTTCACTTGCTACACATGGAGCCACTTTCTAGTGCCACCTTGATTGGCCGACAATAACACGCGTGAAACCCCTGTAGGCTACGGTAGGTATTTATGGGGCGCAAGTCATGAAAAATACATTAAAATGTTTGTTTTATTGAATTAAGAATGTTGTGAAATATCATTTTGTTTAGCAAAGTTAGTAATATTGATATAGCCTTTTCCATTGATAAAATAGGCCAGGTTTTTTTTCTTACTCTTTGAAGTATTCGAATGCTAACATCCATTTGGATATTTGAATATCCGTGCCCCTCCCTAGTGAGTGAGTACACACACACACACACACACACACACACACACACACACACACGGGTTGCAAAGGGTCAGGAAACTTACCCGTACATTTCTAGAAATTTGCCATGGGAAGTTAAGCCCGGGAATGTTGCTTTCATTTTTTTTTTTAAAGGTTAGCTTATTAACAGTGAACCTTTTTCTGTGGGATACACAAGGCAATTCTAGGTCTTGTGGCATATTTTGGTTAAACAATCCCCAATTCAATGGAATTGCAACCTTCTGCATGCACAGTGCTTTCTTCCATCACATGTACAGTTGATTCTCAAGATCTTGCACCCTAATGAGACGCTATTGAGCTATGGACTACATGCTTTCTGATAAGTTAAGATAATCACAATAATGGGTGGGGCGAATATAATTTATTACATTTTTTTGTTAACTAGTAAATAGTAGCCTACAGCAAAGTGTGTTTAAATCATTTCTAACTTCCTAACAATTTCTGCTAGTTAGTTTTTGCTACCATGTGGGTTTTAGCTTGCTTAAGCCTGCTAACAGTGTTAATTCACTTGTTTCCATACACGTTTTATTTGAAACCATTTATCTTACAAAGGAGTTGTTTAATCTAACTGCTTAACTATTTATCTGTACTTGGAATTGTATTTGTAAATTTTTTTTACTCATCTTTACAGGAAAATGCCACGGGCACTATCTGATGTGTAGAGACATTTCACAATTGAAGGAAAATGTAGTTGGAAAAGCTGTGTACATTTGCAAATTCTGTGCCAAATCATATGTGAATAACGCAACAAAGATGCAGAATCATCTGCTCTAAAGTTCCCTCAGAGCTCACAACAAGCTACCTCTGACAAAAGTGCCTCTACTTCTATTTGAGGTGAAAATTATGATGAATCAGACACCTTATCGATAGCAACAGCTCATGGTCCTCCTGGAATCAAGTTGACTCAATGGAGGAACGTAGTCAGAAATGCTGATCAATGTCTTGCTCGAGCTGTGTATGCAACTGGTTCACCCTTTGATGCTCACAGGCAATGTGTATTGGAAGAGATTTCTGAATGTTCTTCGCCCAGCATACACCCCTCCAACCAGACATGCTTTATCTACTCATTTGCTGGATACAGAGTTCAAGTGAAGGTCAAGCAAATCATAGAGAAAGCAGACTATTGCAATCATCTGATGGGTGGTCGAACGATCGTGGGCAAGGAATAATTAACGACATCATCTCCACCCCTCAACCAGTATTCTACAAGAGCACAGACACAAGGGACAACAGACACAGCAGTCTCTTCATTGCAGATTGGCTAAAGGCAGTAATCAATGACCTTGGACCACAGAAGGTATATTTGCACTGGTGACAGACAATGCTGCGAACATTAAGGCTGCCTGGTCTAAAGTGGAGGAGTCCTACCCTCACATTACACCCATTAGCTGTGCTGCTCATGCATTGCATCTGCTTCTCAAGGACATCATGGCACTGAAAACAATGGATACACTCTACAAGAAACCCAAGGAAACAGTTAGGTATGTGAAGGGTTATCAAGTTATAGCAGCAAAGTGAGAAGAATAAGAGCACCACATTGAAGCTGCCCACCAATACCTATTTTTTAATTTGTTATTTCACCTGGTAGGCTAGTTGAGAACAAGTTCTCATTTACTGGCCAAGATAAAGCAAAGCAGTTTGACACATACAACATAGTTACACATGGAATAAACATACAGTCAATAATATGGTAGGGGGAAAAAAAGTCTATATACAGTGTGTGCAAATAAGGTAAGATAAGGGAGGTAAGGCAATAAATAGGCCATGGTGGTGAGGTAAGTACACTATAGCAATTAAACATTGGAGTGATCGATGTGCAAAAGATGAATGTGCAAGTAGAGATACTGGGGTGCAAAGGAGCAAGATAAATAAATACAGTATGGGGATGAGGTAGGTAGATTGGATGGGGTATTTACAGATGGGCTAGGTACAGGTGCAGTGATCTGTGAGCTGCTCTGACAGCTGGTGCTTAAAGTTAGTGAGGGAGATACGAGTCTCCAGCTTCAGTGATTTTTGCAGTTAGTTCCAGCCATTGGCAGCAGAGAACTGGAAGGAGAGGCGGCCAACGGAGGAATTGGCTTTGGGGGTGACCAGTGAAATATACCTGCTGGATCACGTGCTACGAGTGGGTGCTGCTATGGTGACCAGTGAGCTGAGACAAGGCGGGGCTTTAACTAGCAGAGACTTGTAGATGACCTGGAGCCAGTGGGTTTGGCGACAAGTATGAAGTGAGGGCCAGCCAACGAGAGCGTACAGGTCGCAGTGGTGGGTAGTATATGGGGCTTTGGTGACAAAACGGATGGCACTGTGATAGACTGCATCCAATTTGCTGAGTAAAGTGTTGGAGGCTATTTTGTAAATGATATGGCCGAAATCGAGGATGGTCAGTTTTACGAGGGTATGTTTGGCAGCATGAGTGAAGGATGCTTTGTTGCAATATAGGAAGCAACAAATTTCATTTTGGATTGGAGATGCTTAATGTGAGTCTGGAAGTAGAGTTTACAGTCTAACCAGACACCTAGGTATTTGTAGTTGTCCACATATTCTAAGTCAGAATGGTCCAGAGTAGGGATGCTGGACGGGCGGGCAGCGATAGGATGAAGAGCATGCATTTAGTTCTACTTGCATATAAGAGCAGTTGGAGGCCACGGAAGGAGAGTGTATGGCATTGAAGCGCGTCTGGAGGTGTCCAAAGAAGGGCCAGAAGTATACAGAAAGGTGATGTCTGCGTAGCGGTGGATCAGAGAGTCACCAGCAGCAAGAGCGACATTATTGATGTATACAGAGAAGAGAGTCGGCCCGAGAATTAAACCCTGTGACACCCCCATGGAGACTGCCAGAGGTCCGGACAACAGGCCCTCCGATTTGACACACTGAATTCAGAGAAGTAGTTGGTAAACCAGGTGCGGCACAGTCATTTGAGAAACCAAGGCTGTTGAGTCTGCCGATAAGAATGTGGTGATTGACAGAGTCGAAAGCCTTGGCCAGGTCAATGAATACGGCTGCACAGTGTTGGCGGTTATGATATCATTTAGGACCTTGAGCATGGCTGAGGTGCACCCATGACCAGCTATGAAACCAGATTGCATAGCGCAGAAGGTACGGTGGGATTCCAAATGGTCCGTAATCTGTTTGTTAACTTGGCTTTCAAAAGACCTTAGAAAGGCAGGGTAGGATAGACATCGGTCTGTAGCAGTTTGGGTCTAGAGTGTCTCCCCCTTTGAAGAGGGGGGTGACAGCGGCAGCTTTCCAATCTTTGGGAATCTCAAATGATATGAAAGAGAGGTTGAACAAGCTAGTAATAGGGGTTGTAATATTTTCAGCAGATAATTTTAGAAAGAGAGGGTCCAGATGGTCTTGCCCGGCTGATTTGTAGGGGTACAGATTTTGCAGCTCTTTCAGAACATCGGCTATCTGGATTTAGGCGAGTTGCTGTGGGGGTTGCAGGGCTGTTGACCGGGATAGGGGTAGCCAGGTGGAAAGCATGGCCAGCGGTAGAAAAATGCTTATTGAAATGTAACTATAGTGGATTTATTGGTGGCAACATTGTTTCCTAGCCTAAGTGCAGTGGGCAACTGGGAGGAGATGCTCTTATTCTCCATGGACTTTACAGTGTCCCAGAACTTTTTTGAGTTTGTGCTGCAGGATGCAAATTTCTGTTAGGAAAGCTAAGGCTAGCTTTTTCAAACTGCCTGTGTATATTGGTTCCTAACTTCCCTGAAAAGTTGCATATCGCGGCGGCTATTTGATGCCAATGCAGTATGCCACAGGATGTTTTTGTGCTGGTCAAGGGCAGTCAGGCAGGTCTGGAGTGAACCAAGGGCTATATCGGTTTCTGGTTCTATATTTTTTGAATGGGGCATGCTTATTTAAGATGGTGAGGAAAGCACTTTTAAAGAATAACCAGGCATCCTCTATTGACGGGATGAGGTCAATATCCTTCCAGGATACCCGGGCAAGGTCGATTAGAAAGGCCTGCTCGCTGAAGTGTGTTTTAGGGAGCGTTTGACAGTGATGAGGGGTGGTCGTTTGACCACAGACCCATTACGGATGTAGGCAATGAGGCAGTGATCGCTGAGATCTTGGTTGAAGACAGCAGAGGTGTATTTGGAGGGCAAATTGGTTGGATGATATCTATGAGGGTGCCCGTGTTTATGGATTTGGGGTTGTACATGGTAGGGTCATTGCTAATTTGTGTGAGATTGAGGGCGTTAAGCTTAGATTGTAGGATGGCTGGGGAGTTAAGTATGTCCCAGTTTAGGTCCCCTAGCAGCATGAGCTCTGAAGATATGGGGGGGGCGATCAATTCACATATGGTGTCCCGGGCACAGCTGGGGTCAGAGGGTGGTTTACAGCAAGCGGCAACGGTGAGAGACTTGTTTCTGGAGAGGTGGATTTAAAAGAAGAAGTTCAAATTGTTTGGGTACAGACCTTGATAGTAAGACAGCCTGCAGGGTTCTAACTCCGCCCCCCTTCACAGTTCTATCTTTTATGGTTACAGAAGTCAACAAATGAGAGCACCTGGGAAATAGGAGTGGAGCTAGGCATTGCAGGGCCTAGATTTACCTCTACATCACCAGAGGAACAGAGGAGGAGTAGGATAAGGGTACGGCTAAAGACTATAAGAACTGGTCGTCTAGTACGTTTAGAACAGAGAGTGAAAGGAGCAGGTTTCTGGGCGCGATAGAATAGATTCAAGGCATAATGTACAGACAAAGGTAAGGTAGGATGTGAATACAGTGGAGGTAAACCTAAGCATTGAGTGACGATGAGAGAAATATTGTCTCTAGAAATATCATTTAAACCAGGTGATGTCACCGCATGTGTGGAAGTTGGAACTAAAGGGTTAGCTAAGGCATACTGAACAGGGCGAGAGGTTCTACAGTGAAATACAATCACTAACCAGGACAGCAATGGACAAGGCATATTGACATTAGGGAGAGGCATGCGTAGCCGAGTGATCATAGGGGTCCAGTGAGTAGTTAGGCTGGCTAGAGACACAGCTCGCGGGACGGGGCTAGCAGAAGGGCCTTAGAGGGACGTCGCGATGGAAGAAGTCTTTTAGCCTCCTCGGCAGACCAGTTATGATAGATTAGTGTTCTGTGTAGTAAAGGGGGTCCAGTCCAATTGGTAGAATGCGTATAGTGGCCCAAGAAATTGGTCGATGGATCTCCTCAGCTAACAGTCCAATATGCTCTAGACAGCTAGCGGGCTGTGGCTAGCAGGCGGGCATTCAGGGGACGTCGCAACATTGTAGCCGGTTGAAGAACCCCCTCGGGCAGATAACGTCGGTAGTCCAGTCGTGAAGGATCATTGGGGCTCCGAACCGGCAGTAAAAAGGGGTCCAGGCCAATATGCAAAACATGTATTATAGCCCTTCTGTTGGGGTTCCGGTTCAAAAGTAAAGAAAGATACTTTAGAAAAAAGCAGATCCACAACACATTGGGTGAGGTGGGTTGCAGGAGAGTATTCTGAAGTTCAGGTTTAGAAAAATACAAAAAAGATATGCGGGGAAAAAAAGATACATACATGGGACACGACGAGGACAAAGACATCTGACTGCGATGCCATCTTGGATAGAGTTCTATCCGTTGGCGTGGTGTCGTCAGCATGTTTGACTGTCTCCTGGAGGGGAAGGAGTCTCTCCAAGAAATGGTCATAATCACAGTATGCCAATATGGACAGCCCCATCAAGAGGATCCTCCTGGATGATGTATTTTGGGAGAGAGTGGTAAGCAGCCTGAAACCTATAGCAGTAGCCATTGCACAAATTGAGGGAGACAATGCCATCCTGTCTGATGTTCAGACTCTGCTTGCAGATGTAAGAGAAGAAATCCATACTGCCCTGCTCACTTCACTGTTGCTCCAAGCAGAGGAAACTGCAGTTCTGAAATACATCAAAAAGTGTGAAGTCTTCTGCCTGAAGCCCATACACGCCGCAGCGTACATGTTGGACCCCATGTGTGCTGGCAAGAGCATCCTGTCTGGTGCAGAGATCAACAAAGCTTATGGTGTAATCACTACCAAGTCTCGCCACCTTGGCCTGGATGAGGGCCATGTTGCCCAAACCTAAAGTTATAAGCAGCCAGCTAGCTTCATCTGGCTAGTGAGGCTCGACCGGATCGGGTTATGTGTTGTGTAGCAAGCCATAATAAGGATTAAGCACAATAGTGGAATTTGCAGCTTCACTTCTGACCCACTGGGAATGAGATGAAAGAAATAAAAGCTGAAATAAATAATTCTCTCTACTATTATTCTGACATTTCACATTCTTAAAATCAAGTGGTGATCCTAACTGACCTAAGAATTTTTACTAGGAATAAATGTCAGGAATTGTGAACAATTGAGGCGTATTTAAACTTCTGACTTCAACTGTATATAAATATGCTACACATTGTGTTGTTAAATAACTCTAAAATTAATATAAACTTTATTGATCTTAAAAATGTCCCTGTTACATGCGTATAGATTTTTACTTTAGAAATGTGTCTGATGGAAGACGTTTTATGATGTCATCTTTAAAAAGTTATCCTAAGCCCACTTCAGATACATGAGACAAGACGATTTCACTACATTTACATTTCAGTCATTTAACACACGCTCTTATTGACATAGAGGAGCACTTAAAAAGTTAAGTGCCTTGCTCAAGGGCACATAGATGATTCACATAGTGGGCTCAGGTATTCAAACCAGCGACCTTTTGGTTACTGGCCCAATGCTCTTAACTGCTAGGTATACTGCAGCGCAGTTTGCTTGATCTGAGTTTTTTGAACATCTCATGTCAGCTGCTGGAATTCCCAAAATGCAACATGTCAAATCTTTAGCTAAAGTCTTGCAACAAGAGATCCATATAGCTAGTTAGAGAACACTACGCTAACACTCGTTCAGTCAAGCAGCTAGCTAACCTAGCTTGCTTATATTTCTCTGACAAGTCAAAGTGTGCCCTGTCTCTGGTGCATACATATTTCATGATACAATACCCTGATACAAGTGGCAACTTTGTTTCATTATGTCATTGTAAAGAGGCACTGTTACTGTGGCAACAGTCTGATCTGAATGCCAGGTCTTCAGTCAGTTGATCTCCATCAAAACATTCTAAAATTGGCTAGTTTTGTCTTGTTGAGTCTTATGTCGTCTGTTGTATCTGACTGGGCATTAGGCATATCCTTGACCTCAGAAACCATGAAAGTAGTGCACGCCTGCACAGGTTTTGAGCTTATGTGAATTTGAAAACTGAGCAGTTTAATAAAATTAGCCTACATCAAGCAGAGGGGAAAACTGCTGTGTTGTACAGATTTCCTTGCAGTGTGCAATGAAATGTCATCAATATTTCCCCACGGGTGACTAAGGCTGGACGAGTGGACGACAATGTTTAGTCATTTTTGCTGTATTGAGACTATGAATAGCCAACAAAAAAATAAAAAATCCCCCAGAGAGAAATTTTCAAAATGCCTCAAATTTACCCTGAGGGGTTTTCTATGACGCAAGCTAGATCTACTTAGGGTTTTCAAATCAAATCTTATTGGTCACATACATATATTTAGCAATGTTATTGTGGATGTATTGTGTGTTCCTAGTTCCAACAGTGCAGTAGTATCTAACAATTCGCAACAATACAAATATCTAAAAGTTAAATGGAATTTAGCAATATATAAATATTAGGACGAGCAATGTCAGAGTAGCATTGACTAAAACACAGTAGAAGAGAATACAGTATATACACATATGAAATGAGTAAAGCAGTATGTAAACATTATTAAAGTGACTAGTGTTCCATTATTAAAGTAACCTGTGATTCCATGTCTGTCTATATAGGGCAGCAGCCACTAAGGTGCAGGGTTGAGTAACCGGGTGGTAGCCAGCCCTTCCAAAGCTAGCTTGCTTCACATCTAGTTCAGGCTTTATCCGTACTACGACAGTGGATATCGCTCATCCGCCTGCAGCAAACTCTAGCAGGCTTGTAACTGTGCGTGCATGTCGCACATGGCTAGTCGAATGCCAAACTCTTAGATCCATGACCAAGTTAGTGCCACATTGTCATTTGTGCTGAAATCAAAAATGAAAAGTTCCTGAAAATTAGGCCTAGGCTTTTAGAAATGTCTCTATTTCATTACTTATCTTTAATGTTGTCTTTGGTGTGCTTATCGCTCCCATCCGTGAAACAGGTTGTTGTCATAGACATAATCCATTGTAGGGTTTTGTAACCTCTAACCCTGGCAATTTGACGATTAAACCCATTGGGTGCTATGGCAGCCAGTCTTAACTTGAATGGAAACTGCCATATATGGATTTTACAGTATGTCTATGGTTGATTGCAGCTGTCTGTTTGCCTTTCACACAATTCTGAATCCAATAGTGCAAAAGCAAATGCTGTTATTTCTAAAAATGTGTTGTGATAAGAAATTAGGTATTTTAACATTAAATGTTTTATTAATCAAGTGTTTTAATCTGTTGTCTTACTCAAATGAAGGAGATGATCTTTGCAAGGTTAGGCCCATTGATTTCATTGGTCCTCAACTCATGGCTTAGATACTTCATTCAGGGTTAATGGAGTCCTAAGTTCGCCTGCTCCGGAGCAGGTTAGTTCTGAAGGATTCGTTGCTATAGAAATTTTCCTGGCTAAAAGGTGAGCCACTTTCATGGTACCGGTTACCCTGAGTTGAACTCAGAGTTGACCAAAGTTACATCGCCAACACCTCAAACTGCGTTTGTGTTATAGGGCTTTGAAGCTGAAGACGTGTTTCAAAATTCCAAACCAGAACTTTCAGAACTAAACGAGTCAATCCACAAAGCCTGAAAGTAAAGCCACACTGCCATGGCCTCCTCCCTACTCTGTGAATGGACCACGTCAACAAAACCACAACTACCAGGGAGGCTGACAGTGAGAGGAGTAGCCTGGAGACAGGCAAAATGCTGTGTGCCTCAAAAACAACCCACAGCCAAGAGAGCATGACTCTCCAGCCTCCTCAATGAACAGGCCACTGAAATAGACCTCAACATTTGGTGAAAATAAATTAATAATACATTTCACAATGAAGAGGACTGAGATGAGAGAAACTACCTGTCATTAATATTAGACAAGCTCCTTGAGGCTCAGGTGCTTATACAAATCTGCCTTCTGCAAACACCGGATTTGGACTGAACCAATACATGGGCTTGAGGAACGATGAACATGACCTCCTCTGATGTCCAGGATCCGTCAATTCAAATCCCAGCTCTGCAAATGTTGTGAAAATAAATTCAGTACTCACCAAAATATGGAGTTTTGCAGAGCAACTATCGCCATTACAGTCGTTACACAAGGCTGTAATACCGTTAAGTTTGCAGAGCTGGCTAATGGGATCCTGGGCGTCAGAGGAGATCTCGTCATATTAATTGTCTCCTCAAGACCAGGTTGTACTGGTTCAGATTAGGATAGAGTCTCACCTCTAGCTTTCTGGCCCTAGGCAGGGGTGGTCTCTCAGATTACTGTAGATATTGCCTTTTCCCAAGCCTATCCATAACCATTGGCTGGAAGCTTAAAAACCGTTACTGAATCTCCTCCTACATCCGCCTATTCTTCCTCTGAACAGGACATTGATGTAAATGTTGGCTCTGATAGACAGTAAATGCGTGAGACATTATTCCCAACATATCGTTAGAGGATCAAGCTAGCCATTGCTAATTTAGCAATGCCAATGGTCATAGCTTGGCACATCTGTAGATATTAGCTAGGTGACTAGGTAATTAACGTTAGTTCACGTTAAGTGAAGACTTCACTTTACTAGTTAACACCGTCCTAAATGGCTGGTTAAAAAAAAAACATGCAGTATTTTCAGTAGTTATGAAATGAAGTTATCGAAGCATATGGAATAATAAATGACCATACTTTCTTTACATCTTTCTGCACCCAAGTAGCTAGCAGGCTAAAAGTTAGCATCGGATAGCTAACGATAACGTTATAGCTTGAGTAAAGCCCACACCCAAGCTCTGGACACAATATCGCAGACTCCACCATACCTCTTTCCTATCCTGGAGGCACTCAAGCACAGCCAGGTTATTGTTCCAGGAATGTTTTGGACAAAGCCTGGTCAAGTCCTCCCGACAAGCCCCCTCTTCGGCCAGCTTCCAGCCGCTGGTGCGTCTACGAGGTGGCGAGGCCGCGACGACTGGAGAACCTCCATTTACAGCAGCCGGAACTGCGGCTTGATTTTGAGCCTGGATATTAACCCTAACTGCAGTATTGGCGATTACACTGTTCGCAGATTTCTGTCCTCGAATGGGATGCATATACAAAAAGACAGACATCAAAAGCAGAAGGGGAACACGTCTACAAGCCGCCATCTTCGGATAACTAGCTAGCTTGGATTGCTAGCTGCAAATTATGACTACAGTGGGATGGGACGTTTTCGTGCATACGTCGGCGTGTGCGTTGTTGGCAACCTCAAGTCATAGAGCTACATTTTCTAGACTGAACATCTAATTGAGAACATTGATATGGTCCGACTCGTTAGTTTCTCTGTATCACAATCACCCCTTTAACTTGCAATAAACACAAGTAGATTTAGTTTTGGACTCTAGACGGCTGCGTTTACACTGGAAACCAAATTCTGATATTGTTACCACTCATTTATATTTTGACCACAGATCTTTTCACGTAAACTCTTTTTCAGCTGTACTGATTGGCCAACAAACCAATTAGTGGAAACAGATCAGAATTGAGCTGCCTGTGTAAATTCGCTATCGCAATGGGGAAATCTAGCACTTTGTTTCTATAATCTGACTTGTCTGCTTTCATTTGTTCCTGACATAACCCATGATACTGATATTTAATCTACGAAAATACAAAATCATTGATTACTGATCTTTAGAAGAGCACTACAGACAATGCTCATTGTTGAAGACATGTTTTTTTAAATAATAAACATTGATTTATGAAAATAGCGAGCTAGCTAACCTTTTGCAGTTAGCAATCTGCAGTATGAATCACACACCAGGATAGGATTGGGCGGTACACTGTATATACACAGTACAACAGGGTATTTGGAAAAAGCCACATGAGGGTTTTTTAATACCATCAAAACAGTTACACGTTTTAATAAATGTGAATATTTAAGTACATACCTGCAGTCAACTTGTGCAATGTCAACTTGTACATTGCATTCTTCATCTCACCAGTCAAATTATTATGAAGTTTACAGGCAGTACCCAGTTACGTGTTTGTTTACAAGCACACAATGACGAGACCATAGCCTTGAGTGTCACTCACTGTTGTGCAGCATGATGATGTATGGTGATGTACTTACATATGGAACTCACAACTAAATATCTTATAACTATTAAGTCAGTCTGTTTTGTGTGTGTAGCAAACTGTGTAGCATTTTTAGTTACTTGTATAGTTTAGGTCAGAAACTGCACAAAATGTTCACAATATGGTTGTTAGCATTTTCTATGGTATTTTACGTGTACTTGTTAGCATTGCTAACCTTTGGATTACAGCGCATCAGTGGGGTTTGTAAATAGCGCCCCTTGTGCTCAGTGTCAGTATTACAAACTATCCTGGAATGGCACAAGGTCAGTATAAAGTTAAGACAATCTGGATATCACCCCAACCAACATCAGGATGAACAATAACCAATTATTTAGATTTTATTACATTTGAAATAGTATAAACATTTGGTATAAAACATACATGTATATATAATTTCCTCTGGATCTAAAATAAGCAAATCATTTTTAGTACATTTTTAAGATTTTTGAAAAAGCCTGCTGATCAGGCTTGAATCAGAATACAGGAAATGAAACTTGTTAGCTATAGATGTCCTGATTTTCATCCATGGATCCATCTCAAAGGTTGCATTTGGACAGGCAGCCCATTTCTGATATTTTCTTCACTAAATGTGTCTTTTGACCAACCAGATCAGCTCTGAAAAAGATATGAAAAGATCTGATGTGATTGGACTTTTGACCAATTAGTGGAACAAAGATTAGGACCATGTTCAGTTGCCAAACGTTCTTGAACGATGCAGAGAGAATATGTAATGAAGAGCCGATTGCATTCCTTATTCTACATATCAGAGAGACATGTTTTATCTACATAGCTTTCCTATCTAAACGTTCCAAAACGTTCAATCCTGTTGAACGTGCCCCACAATTGGGCTGCCTGTGTGAACGCAGCCTAAGACCAGGAGCACATTCAGCAGGATTAAACATTTTGGAACATTCAGATAGAAATAGGCAATGTAGCTCAAACATGCCTCTGATATGTACAGTAAGGACTCACATCGGTTCTATTCATGGAATTTCTATCTGCAACATTCAAGAACGTTTGGGAACTGAACATGGCCCAGTGAAGAATCACAACATTGCGAAATTAAAACAAACATCAGCAGCATGGCTGACAAAAACAGATTCATCTTCACATCCAGAGGAAAAGCTACAGAGCAAAACACTGGGTAGTGGTGAGTGGGTAGGAAACCCTAGTCTTGCTGTACTATATCTGTTGTGTCATTTTTGTTCATTTTGATGGGACGTTTTCAATTATCCTCAAATGTAAACATTTAGGACAGTGGTGTATCTGTACTGGCACTCCAGCTATCAGTTTGTTGATAACAGTGCAGCAGTGTGATATCTCTCCAGTCCCTCCACTGCAAAGCAAACCCAACAAAGGCTCCTCTGTAGTCTAAGAAAAAGCTGTTTTAAATGGATGCCATTTATACAGTGCAGCAGCTGCGCTACTCATACATGCTCTATGCTGGTGGTGTGTGTTTTTCATAATCTCTCCTTATTCCCACTTGTAGATTTTGAGCATCTTCTCAGTGAGCGAGGCCAGGTAACTGCCCTGATTCACCTCAAACGGGCAGATGTCCAACACTGGGAGGTCAGCAGGCAACTTCTGAATCAGGGATCCACTCCCTGCATCCCACACCTGGAACAAAATTACATGATTAGAATCAATAGAGCAATGTGAAGCTCTTGATCAGAGACTCACGTTCTTTGCTTCACGGAAACGTGGCTCACTCGAGAGACGCTAACGGAGTCGGTGCAGCCAGCTGGTTTCTTCACGCTTCGTGCCGACAGACACAAGCATCTTTCTGGTAAGAAGAGGGGCGGGGGCGTATGCCTTATGATTTACGAGACGTGGTGTGATCATAACAACATACAGGAACTCAAGGTTCACAATCAAATGTCGACCGCATTATCTACCAAGGGAATTCTCTTCGATTATATTCACAGCCGTATATATACATAGTTTGACATTTTTCATCGACCTGTAATATAACCTTTTGAAGTTTCTGTCTGATGTAACGCTGACCAGAATGAGCGTTTGGATATGTATACCAAATGCACTAACAAAAGAAGGTATTTGGACATAAAGGACATTTTCGAACAAAATAAACATTTATTGTGGACTTGGGATTCCTGGAGTGCTTTCTGATGTACATCAAAGGTAAGGGAATATTTATCATGTAATTTCTTGTTTTATGTTGACGTCAACATGGCGGCTATTGTGACAAATGTTTCTGAGCACCATCTCAGATTACGGAATAAACCAGCCATGCAAAGTTTTTTTGAAATTAGACACAGCGTTTGCATTAAGGAGAGGTATATCTATAATTCCATGTGTATAACTTGTATTATCATCTACATTTATGATGAGTATATCTGTTGAATGATATGGCTATGCAAAATCACTGGATGTTTTTGGAACTAGTGAATGTAACGCGCCAATGTAAACTCATATTTTGATAAATATGAACCTTATCAAACAAAACATACATGTATTGTGTAACAAGAAGTCCTAATAGTGTCATCTGATGAAGATCATTAAAGGTTAGTGATTAATTTTATCTCTTCTGCTTTTTGAAACTCTTTGGCTGGGGGAAAAAAATGGCTGTGTTTTTCTGTGGCTATATGTGGTGACCTAACAATCGTTTGTGGTGCTTCTGCTGTAAAGCATATTTGAAATCGGACGCTGTGGTGGGATTAACAACAAGAATAGCTTTACAATGATATGAAAGGCTTGTATGTTTGAGGAATGTTTTATGAGATTTTGATGTTTTGAAAATGGCGCCCTACACTTTGACTGGCTGTTGTCATATCGCTCCCGTTAACGGGATTGCAGTCATAAGAAGTTAACCCTCGCAAACGGCATCCCCAGCCGCATCCTCAGAGCATGCGCAGACCAGCTGGCTGGTGTGTTTACGGACATATTCAATCAATCATTATCCCAGTCTGCTGTTCCCACATGCTTCAAGGGGGCCACCATTGTTCCTGTTCCCAAGAAAGCTAAGGTAACTGAGCTAAACGACTACACTCACTTCCGTCATCATGAAGTGCTTTGAGAGACTAGTCAAGGACCATATCACCTCCACCCTACCTGACACCCTAGACCCACTCCAATTTGCTTACCGCCCCAATAGGTCCACAGACGACGCAATCGCAACCACACTGCCCTAACCCATCTGGACAAGAGGAATACCTATGTAAGAATGCTGTTCATCGACTACAGCTCAGCATTTAACACCATAGTACCCTCCAAACTCTTCATCAAGCTCGAGACCCTGGGTGTCGACCCCGCCCTGTGCAACTGGGTACTGGATGTCCAGATGGGCCGCCCCCAGGTGGCGAGGGTAGGTAACGACACCTCCACCCCGCTGATCCTCAACACTGGGTCCCCACAAGTGTGCGTTCAGAGCCCTCCCCTGTACTCCCTGTTCACCCACGACTGCATGGCCATGCACGCCTCCAACTCAATCATCAAGTTTGCCGACGACACTACAGTGGTAGGCTTGATTACCAACAACGACGAGACGGCCTACATGGAGGTGGTGACGGCACTCGGAGTGGGGTGTCAGGAAAATAACCTCACACTCAACGTCAACAAAACAAAGGAGATGATTGTGGACTTCAGGAAACAGCAGAGGGAGCACCCCCCTATCCACATCGACGGTACAGTGGTGGAGAAGGTGGAAAGTTAAGTTCCTCGGCTTACACATCACGGACAAACTGAATTGGTCCACCCACACAGACAGTGTTGTGAAGAAGGCGCAGTAGCGCCTCTTCAACCTCAGTAGGCTGAAGAAATTCGGCTTGTTACCAAAAGCACTCACAAACTTCTACAGATGCACAATCGAGAGCATCCTGTCGGGCTGTATCACCATCTGGTATGGCAACTGCTCCGCCCACAACCGTGAGGCTCTCCAGAGGGTAGTGAGGTCTGCACAACGCATCACCGGGGGCAAACTACCTGCCCTCCAGGACACCTACACCACCCGATGTCACAGGAAGGCCATAAAGATCATCAAGGACAACAACCACCCGAGCCACTGCCTGTTCACCCCGCTATCATCCAGAAGGCGGGGTCAGTACAGGTACATCAAAGCAGGGACCAAGAGACTGAAAAACAGCTTCTATCTCAAGGCCATCAGACTGTTAAACAGCCATCACTAATATTGAGTGGCTGCTGCCAACATACGGACTCAACTCCAGCCACTTTAATAAGTGAATTGATGGAAATTGATGTAAAAATGTATCACTAGCCACTTTAAACAATGCCACTTAATATAATGTTTAAATACCCTACATTACTCATCTCATATGTATATACCGTACTCATTTAAACAGCTGCATCTACTGCATCTTGCCATCTTTATGTAATACATGTCTCACTAGCCACTTTAAACTATGCCACTTTGTTTACATACTCATCTCATATGTATATACTGTACTCTATACCATTTACTGCATCTTGCCTATGCCGTTCTGTACCATCACTCATTCATATATCTTTATGTACATATTCTTTATCCCTTTACACTTGTGTGTATATAAGGTAGTAGTTGTGGAATTGTTGGGTTACTCATTGGTTATTACTGCACTGTCGGAACTAGAAGCACAAGCATTTTGCTATACTCGCATTAACATCTGCTAACCATGTGTATGTGACAAATTAAATTTACATATAAATTATTATATTTTTCAAACTATCTCCAAACTGCCTCAAATCAGAGTCATATGCCTCTCAGTATTATTGAGTTCTTTCAACTACAAAACTGTTGAACCATTGATTCTTCCCTAATCGCAGCAGTGGGTGAAAGTTTAGGGCTCTATCTGTAATGACTGACACAATGTGCTCCCTGTCTCCACAGTGGACCATGATTTCCTTGACCCTGTTTTCAGTGCTGCATACAGATGTTCACAAAACAATTATTATTGCCAATGCCCACAATTCTGTACACAAGTGATACACAGAATTTAAATCATTGCCAGTCAATGCTCACCATTGTATACGTGTGAATACACACACACACACACACACACACACACACACACACACACACGGCTCACCATGGTGGAGTTAGTGGACTCGTCCCCGGCACAGACTAAAGTGGAGCCCTCCCCGGCTGGGCTTCTGAACACAGCGTTCTTGGTGAGCACTTTGCATGAGGAGCCGGCGCTGAAGGTCTGGACAGGGTAGCAGGAACACAATGGCTCCTGGGCCGCATCCTGCTGTAGAGTCCTGTTCAGCTCCATCAGAACACAACGCAGAGACGGGTTGGAGCGCCCTGGGGTCACATGGGGTCAAACACAGAGACTGTCAGTCAAAATACTGGTGCTTGTGGTCAACACCGACCCCGGTCCTAGAGAGCTACTGGGGAATTCAGGCTTTAGTTCATGCCGAGCTTAGAGATATTAGAATCAATCCTGCAGCCAGTGGACAGAAGCCAGGACTACTATGAGAGTGGGCAGATTTCCTGTGTCCAACAAAGACTCTGGCAGCAGTATCAAGCAGAATTGTAATCAGAAGAAATATTTTATTTTTAGCACACATTTTTATCCACAGTTAAGTAAAGTCATACTGTATATACAGTGGGGCAAAAAAGTATTTAGTCAGCCACCAATTGTGCAAGTTCTCCCACTTAAAAAGATGAGGCCTGTAATTTTCATCATAGGTACACTTCAACTATGACAGACAAAATAAGAAAGAAAAAAATCCAGAAAATCACATTGTAGGATTTTTTATGAATTTATTTGCAAATTATGGTGGAAAATAAGTATTTGGTCAATAACAAAAGTTTCTCAATACTTTGTTATATACCCTTTGTTGGCAATGACAGAGGTAAAACGTTATGGTGTGTGGTCCTCCCACTACAACTCAGGAAACCATGCAATTTTAGGTTACAGATAATATAAGTTACGATGAACGTAACAGGGTGGTGAAAGTGCACGGTGATGAGCTTGATGCTGCTTCCCAATAAATATCGAGGGTCTTATTCTGGTGACAAGATGATGGCTGCCGTTTGACAAATAAAAATAATCTTGCTCTTTTGTCTATAATAATCTCATCATGTAGTAGGCTATACTCGCACTGTATCCGCACGCTGTTGGCTAGAGCACGTGCCAAGACCAGAGTGGGCACATTCGCTATGTAACGCAAACATTTTTGAAAATGCAATGAAAAATAGTATTTCCTATTTGGAACATGGGAATTAAACTGCAAAAGTTGTACACTACTTCATCACACACAACCTTTTATAACCAACAAAAAAAATCTCTGGTGCCCATATTGTTTTTATGCATATTTTTGAATATTCACATGTAAATCTGTTGCCAATTGGATGGAAACCTAACCACACACACACACACACACACACACACACACATTCTGCTAGCACTTCGTGTTCGATTAGCTCCGAGTAGAGAAGAGCTGAACACAACCGGTTGCCAACAGTAAAACATTATGATGACACACTTTAGCTCCTTCTCTTTACTACAGACAGTGCTTCATTGTCTCTCACCTGGTCTGTAGGTGACCAGACAGTGTCTGCTCTCTGGCTCCACCTGGATGTCTGTGCAGCCTCCTGTCTCCAGGGGCAAAATGTGGGGTCTGTAAGTGGTGCCGTCCACCTGCTCCCAGAAGCAGCCCCCCTCCAGAGAACCTGCGATGAGGCCGCCGCATGGGAACGAGCTGGAGGAGGCGCGAGGCACGTAGGACAGTGAGGCCACGGGACACCTGGGAGGAGCCAGAGGTCATGGTTTGGCCTTGTGTCTTTAAATCACACACTGTATATGTGTTACACCATGTGAATAACATTTCACACACCATGTACATATAATATTTAACCATCTTTGAGAATGAGTAGCAAAACCCAACTGCTGAAAATAAAATACCAATCTAACTTTTTCTGGTCAGATCCTGTGGTCAGGGAGGAAAACCTCTGGGCCCTAGCTACAGTGACTTCAGAAAGTACTCATACCCACTGACTTAATCCACATTCTGTTGTGTTGCAGCCTAAATTCAAAATGGATTTAAAATATTTTTCCCCTCACCCATCTACACACAATACCCCATAATGACAAAGTGAAAACATGTTTTTAGATTCTCTCAAATGTATTGAAAATGAAATCCAAAAATCTCATTTACATAAGTATTCACACCCCTGAGTCAACACTGTAGAAGCCCCTTTGGCAGCGATTACAGCTGTGAGTCTTTCTGAGTAAGTCTCTTAGAGCTTTGCACACCTGGATAGTTGATCATTCCTCGACAACCATTTTCAAGTCTTGACAGATTTTAAAATCAACTAACTCGACCACTCAGGAACATTCACGGTCTTTTTGATAAGCAACTCCAGTGCGTGTATTTGGCCCTTGTGTTGTAGGTTATTGTCCTGCTGAAAGATCAATTCTGGTAGAAAGCAGACATCCAGGTTTTCCTGTAGGACTTTGCCTGTGCTTAGCTCCATTACATTTCTTTTTTATCCTGAAAAACTCTCCAGTCTTTAACGATTTCAAAACATACCCGTAACATGATGCAGCCACCAACATGTTTGAAAATATCGAGAGTGGTACTCGGTAATGTATTGGATTTGCCCCAAAAATAACAATTACAGAATTACTTTAGTGCCTTGTTGCAAACATAATTAATATTTTGGAAAAATTTTATTCTGTACAGGCTTCTTCCTTTTCACTCTGTCAATTAGGTTAGTGTTGTGGAGTAACTACCATGTTGTTGATCCATCCTCCTTTTCTCCCATCACAGCCATTAAACTCTAATGGTTTTAAAGTCACCATTGGCCTCATGGTGAAATTGCTAAGCAGTTTCCTTCCTCCCTGGCAACAGTTAGGAAGGATACCTGTATCTTTGTATTGACTTGGTGTATTGATACACCACCCAAAGTGTCATTAATAACTTCACCATGCTCATAGGGATAATCGATGTCTGCTATTCCTTTTAACCCATCTACCAAGAGGTTCCCTTCTTTGCAAGGCATTGGAAAACCTCCGGTCTTTTGAATGTGTAGGGTGCAGAGACGAGGTAGTCAATCAAACACTATTATTGAGTCCACGCAACTTGTGAAGCAAATTTTTACTCCTGAACATATTTAGTCTTGCAATAAAATTAGGGGTTGAATACTTAGGACTCAAGACATTTCAACTTTTCATTCATTTGTAAAAATTATTCAAAAACATAATACCACTTTCACATTATGGGGTGTTGCATGTAGGCTAGTGGCAAAATCTAAATGTAATCAATTTTAAATACAGGCAGTACCACAACACAATGTGAAAAAGTCCAAGGGAAGAACATTTTTTGAAGGCACTGTAGGATATATAGATTAGAGGTCGACTGATTAATCGGAATGGCTGATTAATTAGGGCCGATTTCAAGTTTTCACAACAATCGGAAATCGTTATTTTTGGACGACGATTGTTTTTTTACACCTTTATTAAACTATGTAAGTCCGTTAAGAACACATTCTTATTTTCAATGACAACCTAAGAACTGTGGGTTAGCTGCCTTGTTCAGGGGCAGAACGACAGGTTTTTACCTTGTCAGCTCGGGGGATTCAATCTTGCAACCTTACGGTTAACTAGTCCAATGCTCTAACCACCTGCCTCACGAGGAGCCTGCCTGTTACGCGAATGCAGTAAGAAGCCAAGGTAAGTTGCTAGCTAGCATTAAACTTATCTTATAAAAAACAATCAATCATAATCACTAGTTAACTACACATGGTTGATGATATTAGTAGTTTATCTAGCGTGTCCTGTGTCGCATATAATCGATGCAGTGCGCATTCGCGAAAAAGGACTGTCGTTGCGCCAACGTGTACCTAACCATAAACATCAATGCCTTCCTTAAAATCAATACACAGAAGTATGTATTTTTAAACCTGCATATTTAGCTAAAAGAAATCCAGGTTAGCAGGCAATATTAACCAGGTGAAATTGTGTCACTTCTCTTGCATACATTGCACGCAGAGTCAGTGTATATGCAACAGTTTGGGCTGCCTAATTTGCCAGAATTTTACGTAATTATGACATAACATTGAAGGTTGTGCAATGTAACAGGAATGTTGAGACTTATGGATGCCACCCATTAGATAAAATACGGAAAGGTTCCATATTTCACTGAAAGAATAAACATCTTGTTTTCAAGATGATAGTTTCCGGATTCAACCATATTAATGACATAATTAATGGCTCGTATTTCTGTGTGTTATGTTATAATTAAATCTATGATTTGATAGTGCAGTCTGACTGAGCGATGGTAGGCACCAGCAGGCTCGTAAGCATTCATTACTTAGCTAGTTAGCGGGGTGCGCGCTAATAGTGTTTCAAATGTCACTCGCTCTGAGACGGAGTAGTTGTTCCCCTTACTCTGCAAGGGCCGTGGATTTTTTGGAGCGATGGGTAACGCTGCTTCGAGGGTGGCTGTTGTCGATGTGTTCCTGGTTCGAGCCCAGGTAGGGGCGAAGAGAGGGACGGAAGCTCTACTGTTACACTGGCAATACTAAAGTGCCTATAAGAACAGCAAATAGTCAAAGGTATATGAAATACAAATCGTATAGAGAGAAATAGTCCTATAACAACTACAACCTAAAATTCTTACCTGGGAATATTGAAGACTCATGTTAAAAAGGAACCACCAGCTTTCATATGTTCTGAGCAAGGAACTTAAATGTTCGCTTTCTTACATGGCACGTATTGCACTTTTACTTTCTTCTCCAACACTTTGTTTTTGCATTATTTAAACCAAATTGAACATGTTTCATTATTTATTTGAGGCTTAATATATTTTATTGATGTATTATATTAAGTTAAAATAAGTGTTCATTCAGTATTGTTGTAATTGTCATTATTAGAAATATATATTATATTTTTTACATTTTAAAAATATTATTATTATTTTTTAGCTAATCGGCCGATTAATCGGTAATCAGATTTTTTTTGGTCCTCCAATAATCGGCATCGGCGTTGAAAATTCATCGGTCGACCCCTAATATAGATAAGAGTTGAAGTCGGAAGTTTACAAACAACCTTAGCCAAATACATTTAAACTCAGTTTTCCACAATTCCTGACATTTAATCCTAGTAAAAAAATCCCAGTCTTAGGTCAGTTAGAATCACCACTTGATTTTAAGAATGTGAAATGTCAGAATAATAGTAGAGAGAATGGTTTATTTCAGCTTTTATTTCTTTCATCACATTCCCAGTGGGTCAGAAGTTTACATACACTCATTAAGTATTTGGTAGCATTGCGTTTAAATTGTTTAACTTGGGTCAAACGTTTCAGGTAGCCTTCCACAAGTTGGGTGAATTTAGGCCCATTCCTCCTGACAGAGCTGGTGTAACTGAGTCAGGTTTGTAGGCCTCCTTGCTCGCACACACTTTTTCAGTTCAGCCCACAAATTTTCTATAGGATTGAGGTCAGGGCTTTGTGATGGCCACTCCAATACCTTGACTTTGTTGTCCTTAAGCCATTTTGCCACAACTTTGGAAGTATGCTTGGGGTCATTGTCCATTTGGAAGATCCATTGGCCACCAAGCTTTAACTTCCTGACTGATGTTTTGAGATGATGCTTCAATATATCCACATAATGCCATCTATTTTCTGAAGTGCACCAGTCCCTCCTGCAGCAAAGCACCCCCACAACATGATGCTGCCACCCCCCTGCTTCATGGTCAGGATGGTGTTCTTCGGCTTGCAAGCATCCCCCTTTTTCCTCCAAACATAATGATGGTCATTATGGCCAAACAGTTCTATTTTTGTTTCATCAGACCAGAGGACATTTCTCCAAAAATTACGATCTTTGTCCCCATGTGCAGTTGCAAAATGTAGTCTGGCTTTTTTATGGCGGTTTTGGAGCAGTGGCTTCTTCCTTGCTGAGCGGCCTTTCAGGTTATGTCGATATAGGACTCGTTTTAATGTGGATATAGATACTTTTGTACATGTTTCCTCCAGCATATTCACAAGGTCCTTTGCTGTTGTTCTGGGATTGATTTGCACTTTTATTACCCAAGTACATTCATCTCTAGGAGACAGAACGCGTCTCCTTTCTGAGCGGTATGACGGCTGCGTGGTCCCATGGTGTTTATACTTGCGTACTATTGTTTGTACAGATGAACATGGCACCTTCAGGCGTTTGGAAATTGCTCCTAAAGATTTCCAAGCTGTTTAAAGGCACAGTCAACTTAGTGTATGTAAACTTCTGACCCAAAGAAATTGTGATACAGTGAATTATAAGTGAAATAATCTGTCTGTAAACAATTGTTGGAAAAATTACTTGCATCATGCACAAAGTAGATGTCCTAACCGACTTGCCAAAACTTTAGATTTAAAGAAATTTGCGAGCGGTTAAAAAACGAGTTTTAATGTCTCCAACCTAAGTGTATGTAATCTTCCGACTTCAACTGTAGGTGTAGTGGGACAAACTGTGGTTGAGAATAGACTAGCTGACCTATGACCCCTGGTCTGGCTATCAGACTTACCTAGAGCGTAGTGGCTGCAGCTCCTGGACATGTGTGCTGGTGTCTCTGGTATCATACACCAGCACAGAGCCGTTACTGAGACCAGCGTACACGTAGTTGTTGTTGTCCAGGCACCAGCAACAGCTCCACACTGGCTTACCCGTGTTGTACATCTGCACCACTGTGTTGGTCATTAGACTACAGGAGAGAAATAAATAAATAAATACAGTCCTTTAAACCATCAGCGTTTTGTTTTCAATCTAGGTCTGACTGATTCTTGTAATCAAAGAATGTTCTACCTTAACAAGTGCAATGTTCTTCTCCATCAGAACCTGGGGCTATTAAGTCAACACCATTCTGAAATAAACTGTCCTGATAAATCTCTCTGCTTGGACACTGACTGACTATCTGTCTCTTGTGGTTACCTGGTGAGTTTGATGGTGTTGTCCAGGGCAGCAGAGAGCAGGAGGCTGTCAGCTTGTCTGTTGAATGCCAGGCCTCTGATCTGTTTAACATGGATGGGAACATACTGGCATGCCTTCAGATTCACCGTACTCACCTTCTTCACACCATAGCCTGGCAGGTAGACACAGAGAGAGGAAGAGAGAGACCGAGAGCGTGAGAGAAATGATTCCAAGAAATGTCTTTCATGTCTTACAAAACTCAGAAATGCTTCTTGGGAGGTAGCAAATATTTCAGACAGTTGAAAATATGCCCTCTGATATTTTCAAATCTATGCAAAAAATACATAGTTATTCCGTACGGAAAGCATATCAAAGCTGATCAAAGGTCTTACCGGGCACCAGTGTGGTGTGTGGGGAGGGATGGGAGGCCAGCAGGCAGCTGAGGGGTTCACAGTAGGACAGCACCCTGCATCCCCCCGCCTGGGACACTAGCACGGCCTTGGAGAAGACGTAGTGGCCCCCCTGGGTGCTGTCCTGTCTCTGTGAGAGCCCAGAGAGAGAGGCCCCTGAGTTCTTAGAAGGCCTACAGCCAGGCTGAGCCATCAGCGTCTTCAACTCCTGGGAGAGAAGGTAGAGAGTGATCCAACTGTTCAATGGAAGTCTGTGTTCAAGCATACCAGATGTGATCAACAAAACCTTGAAAAATCAAGATATGATTAATATCAAATGATTACAGCATGTTGTTCTAATCTACCTGATAAATGGATGGGGAGAGAAAGGGGGAGGGGGAATTACAGATAAATCAATGACAACATCAAAAGGAACAAAGTACCTGTATCTGCTTGCGTAGTTTCCCACATTCGTCTGTCATCACCTGCAGTTGTAGCCGGCACTGGGCTGACTCTAGTTCAGCATTCCTACGCATTGACTGCTCCTGCTCCAATGACCTGCACATATAACAAAGCAACACATTCAGACTCACTGGCTGTGTCCGAATACCCATACCAGTGTACTACATCCTTAAACAGCATAATATGCACTCATCGTGGTATTCTCATCGTCGTATAGTAAAAAGTATGTGTAACGGCGTTCGTCTGTTGAAGGAGAGTCAGACCAAAATGCAGCGTGGTGGTTACTCATGTTCTTTAATAAAAAAAATGGCAATACATGAAATAACTAAATAAATACAAAAACAACAAACGAAACGTGAAAACCTAATTACAGCCTATCTGGTGAATACTACACAGAGACAGGAACAATCACCCACAAAATACAGTTAAACCCAGGCTACCTAAATATGGTTCCCAATCAGAGACAACGAGAATCACCTGACTCTGATTGAGAACCGCCTCAGGCAGCCAAGCCTATGCTAAACACAACCCTAATCAGCCACAATCCCAATGCCTACAAAAACCCCAATACGACAACACAATAAACCCATGTCACACCCTGGCCTGAACAAATATGTAACGAAAACACAAAATACTATGACCAAGGCGTGACGGTATGTAGTACGCCAATGTCACAATGCAGTAGCGGCTCCTGACTGTTTGAGATGGTGGGGCGGGGCTGAGTGCGGGTGGATTTTTCCCAATTCAACAGACATGCATCGCATTAACCAGGCTGACAATAGCTCATTTGCAACTTGATTAATTCTCTAAGCTCTGAATAAAAAAGGAATGTCTTTTCATTCTCTGATGTGTGGATTGAGACGTCATTTCCGGTCTCAACTTGCAGGCTTGTTTTCGAGTTGCTGTGTGTTTTGTTGCCAACCTATTTTGCTACCTGACAACTTTACGGTTTTCACTTTTTAATTACCGTTCATATATTTATTTATTTTTTCCTCAACTTTTTCACTCCGGACCCTTTATCTGGACACGATTCGTCAGGACCTCCAACAGCCGAAGCTAAGTAGTAACATTAACATGATGCCTTCTGATTGCAGTCGCTGTACTCGCCTTACGGCGAGGATAGCTGTGCTACAAGCTCAGCTTCAGACGCAATCGTTAGGCAAGGGTAATTTCAGTGTAGGAAAGGATGAAACAGCATCTGTGCCACCAGTAAGTACAGATAGTAGTATAAATCCCCTGGCACAGTCCCCGCAGCCGGACAACTTTCTCACGGTTTCTGGAAGGAAATGCTGTAAGAACGCTCAACCTGCGTCGCTCATTCAGCCGACAGGGGGCAGGGCTACCGACGTTAAGGCTAATCTGAAGATGGTGCTGGCTAAAGCTAAAACTGGCGAGTGTAGAGAGTATAGAGATATTGTTATCCACGTCGGCACCAACGATGTTAGGATGAAACAGTCAGAGCTCACCAAGCGCAACATAGCTTCTGCGTGTAAATCAGATAGAAAGATGTGTCGGCATCGAGTAATGGTCTCTGGCCCCCTACCAGTTAGGGGGAGTGATGAGCTCTACAGCAGTCTCACAACTCAATCGCTGGTTGAAAACTGTTTTCTGCCCCTCCCAAAAGATAGAATTTGTAGATAATTGGCCCTCTTTCTGGGACTCACCCACAAACAGGACCAAGCCTGACCTGCTGAGGAGTGACGGACTCCATCCTAGCTGGAGGGGTGCTCTCATCTTATCTACCAACATAGACAGGGCTCTAACTCCTCTAGCTCCACAATGAAATAGGGTGCAGGCCAGGCAGCAGGCTGTTAGCCAGCCTGCCAGCATAGTGGAGTCTGCCACTAGCACAGTCAGTGTAGTCAGCTCAGCTATCACCATTGAGACCGTGTCTGTGCCTCGACCTAGGTTGGGCAAAACTAAACATGGCGGTGTTCGCCTTAGCAATCTAACTAGGATAAAGACCACCTCCATTCCTGTCATTACTGAAAGAGATCATGATACCTCACATCTCAAAATAGGGCTACTTAATGTTAGATCCCTTACTTCAAAGGCAATTATAGTCAATGAACTAATCACTGATCATAATCTTGATGTGATTGGCCTGACTGAAACATGGCTTAAGCCTGATGAATTTACTGTGTTAAATGAGGCCTCACCTCCTGGCTACACTAGTGACCATATCCCCCGTGCATCCCGCAAAGGCGGAGGTGTTGCTAACATTTATGATAGCAAATTTAAATTTACAAAAAAAAAGGACGTTTTCGTCTTTTGAGCTTCTAGTCATAATCTATGCAGCCTACGCAATCACTTTTTATAGCTACTGTTTACAGGCCTCCTGGGCCATATACAGCATTTCTCACTGAGTTCCCTGAATTCCTATCAGACCTTGTAGTCATAGCAGATAATATTCTAATCTTTGGTGACTTTAATATTCACATGGAAAAGTCCACAGACCCACTCCAAAAGGCTTTCGGAGCCATCATCGACTCAGTGCGTTTTGTCCAACATGTCTCTGGACCCACTCACTGTCACAGTCATACGCTGGACCTAGTTTTGTCCCATGGAATAAATGTTGTGGATCTTAATGTTTTTCCTCATAATCCTGGACTATCGGACCACCATTTTATTACGTTTGCAATTGCAACAAATAATCTGCTCAGACCCCAACCAAGGAACATCAAGTCGTGCTATAAATTCACAGACAACACAAAGATTCCTTGATGTCCTTCCAGATTCCCTCTGTCTACCCAAGGACGCCAGAGGACAAAAATCAGTTAGCCACCTAACTGAGGAACTCAATTTAACCTTGCGCAATACCCTAGATGCAGTTGCACCCCTAAAAACTAAAAACATTTCTCATAAGAAACTAGCTCCCTGGTACACAAAAAATACCCGAGCTCTGAAGCAAGTTTCCAGAAAATTGGAACGGAAATGGCGCCACACCAAACTGGAAGTCTTCCGACTAGCTTGGAAAGACAGTACCGTGCAGTACCGGAGAGCCCTTCCTGCTGCTCGATCATCCTATTTTTCTAACTTAATTGAGGAAAATAAGAACAATCCTAAATTCCTTTTTGATACTGTCGCAAAGCTAACTAAAAAGCAGCATTCCCCAAGAGAGGATGACTTTCACTTTAGCAGTGATAAATTCATGAACTTCTTTGAGGAAAAGATTATGATTATTAGAAAGCAAATTACAGACTCCTCTTTAAATCTGCGTATTTCTCCAAACCTCAGTTGTCCTGAGTCTGCACAACTCTGCCAGGACCTAGGATCAAGAGAGACGCTCAAGTGTTTTAGTACTATATCTCTTGACACAATGATGAAAATAATCATGGCCTCTAAACCTTCAAGCTGCATACTGGACCCTATTCCAACTAAACTACTGAAAGACCTGCTTCCTGTGCTTGGCCCTCCTATGTTGAACATAATAAACGGCTCTCTATCCACCGGATGTGTACCAAACTCACTAAAAGTGGCAGTAATAAAGCCTCTCTTGAAAAAGCCAAACCTTGACCCAGAAAATATTAAAAAAACTATAGGCCTATATCGAATCTTCCATTCCTCTCAAAAATTTTAGAAAAGGCTGTTGCGCAGCAACTCACTGCCTTCCTGAAGACAAACGATGTATACGAAATGCTTCAGTCTGGTTTTAGACCCCATCATAGCACTGAGAAGGCACTTGTGAAGGTGGTAAATGACATTTTAATGGCATCGGACCGAGGCTCTGCATCTGTCCTCGTACTCCTAGACCTTAGTGCTGCTTTTGATACCATCAATCACCACATTCTTTTGGAGAGATTGGAAACCCAAATTGGTCTACACGGACAAGTTCTGGCCTGGTTTAGATCTTATCTGTCGGAAAGATATCAGTTTGTCTCTGTGAATGGTTTGTCTTCTGAGAAATCAACTGTAAATTTCGGTGTTCCTCAAGGTTCCGTTTTAGGACCACTATTGTTTTCACTATATATATATTTTACCTCTTGGGGATGTTATTCGAAAACATAATGTTAACTTTCACTGCTATGCGGATGACACACAGCTGTACATTTCAATGAAACGTTGAAGCCCCAAAATTGCCCTCGCTAGAAGCATGTGTTTCAGACATAAGGAAGTGGATGGCTGCAAACTTTCTACTATTAAACTCGGACAAAACAGAGATGCTTGTTCTAGGTCCCAAGAAACAAAGAGATCTTCTGTTGAATCTGACAATTAATCTTAATGGTTGTACAGTCGTCTCAAATAAAACTGTGAAGGACCTTGGCGTTACTCTGGACCCTGATCTCTCTTTTGAAGAACATATCAAGACCATTTCAAGGACAGCTTTTTTCCATCTACGTAACATTGCAAAAATCAGAAACTTTGTCCAAAAAGGATGCAGAAAAATGAATCCATGCTTGTCACTTCTAGGTTAGACTACTGCAATGCTCTACTTTCCGGCTACCCGGATAAAGCACTAAATAAACTTCAGTTAGTACTAAATACGGATGCTAGAATCCTGACTAGAACCAAAAAATTTGATCATATTACCCCAGTGCTAGCCTCTCTACACTGGCTTCCTGTCAAAGCAAGGGCTGATTTCAAGGTTTTACTGCTAACCTACAAAGTATTACATGGGCTTGCTCCTACCCATCTCTCTGATTTGGTCCTGCCGTACATACCTACACGTACGCTACGGTCACAAGACGCAGGCCTCCTAATTGTCCCTAGAATTTCTAAGCAAACAGCTGGAGGCAGGGCTTTCTCCTATAGAGCTCCATTTTTATGGAACGGTCTGCCTACCCATGTCAGAGACGCAAACTCGGTCTCAACCTTTAAGTCCTTACTGAAGACTCATCTCTTCAGTGGGTCATATGATTGAGTGTAGTCTGGCCCAGGAGTGGGAAGGTGAACGGAAAGGCTCTGGAGCAACGAACCGCCCTTGCTGTCTCTGCCTGGCCGGTTCCCCTCTTTCCACTGGGATTCTCTGCCTCTAACCCTATTACAGGGGCTGAGTCACTGGCTTACTGGGGCTCTCTCTTGCCGTCCCTGGAGGGGGTGCGTCACCTGAGTGGGTTGATTCACTGTTGTGGTCATCCTGTCTGGGTTGCGCCCCCCTTGGGTTGTGCCGTGGCGGAGATCTTTGTGGGCTATACTCAGCCTTGTCTCAGGATGGTAAGTTGGTGGTTGAAGATATCCCTTTAGTGGTGTGGGGGCTGTGCTTTGGCAAAGTGGGTGGGGTTATATCCTTCCTGTTTGACCCTGTCTGGGGGTGTCCTCGGATGGGGCCACAGTGTCTCCTGACCCCTCCTGTCTCAGCCTCCAGTATTTATGCTGCAGTAGTTAATGTGTCGGGGGGCTAGGGTCAGTTTGTTATATCTGGAGTACCTCTCCTGTCCTATTCAGTGTCCTGTGTGAATCTAAGTGTGCGTTCTCTAATTCTCTCTTTCTCTCTCGGAGGACCTGAGCCCTAGGACCATGCCCCAGGACTACCTGACATGATGACTCCTTGCTGTCCCCAGTCCACCTGGCCGTGCTGCTGCTCCAGTTTCAACTGTTCTGCCTTATTATTATACGACCATGCTGGTCATTTATGAACATTTGAACATCTTGGCCATGTTCTGTTATAATCTCCACCCGGCACAGCCAGAAGAGGACTGGCCACCCCACATAGCCTGGTTCCTCTCTAGGTTTCTTCCTAGGTTTTGGCCTTTCTAGGGAGTTTTTCCTAGCCACCGTGCTTCTACACCTGCATTGCTTGCTGTTTGGGGTTTTAGGCTGGGTTTCTGTACAGCACTTTGAGATATCAGCTGATGTACGAAGGGCTATATAAATAAATTTGATTTGATTTGATTTGAATGGAGTTACAGGCCTACTCAGGCTGGTTATAGGCAAACTATCACATTAGACCCACAGTGCATTTGGGAAGTATTCACACCCCTTAGCTTTTCCCACATTTTGTACGTTACAACCTTAATCTAAAATGTTTTGAATGATTTGTTTTCATCAATCTACACACAATACAGCAAAAATAAATAAATAGTAAATAAAGCAAAAATAATTAAAGTACCTTTACATAAGAATTTAGAACCTTTGCTACGAGACTCGAAATTGAGCTCAGGTCCATCATGTTTCCATTGATCATCCTTGAGATGTTTCCACAACTTGGAGTCCATCTGTGCAAAATTCAATTGATTGGACATGATTTGGAAAGTCACACCTGTCTGAGATCCCACAGTTGACAGTGCATGTCAGAGCAAAAACCAAGCAATGAGGTCGACGGAATTGTCCGTAGAGTGCGGAGACAGGATTGGGTCGAGGCACAGATCCGGGGAACAGCACCAAAAAATGTCTGCATCATTGAAGGTCCCGAAGAACACAGTGGCCTCCATCATTCTTAAATGGAAGAAGTTTGGAACCACCGAGACTTTTCCCAGAGCTGTCCGACCGGCCAAACTGTGCAATCGGTGGAGAAGGGCCTTTGTCATGGAGGTGACCAAGTACCCGATGGTCACTGAAAGAGCTCCAGAGGGGGAGAACCTTCCAGAAGGACAACTCTCTCTGCAGCACTCCACCACAGTCAGGCCTTTATGGTAGAGTTGCCAGACAGAAGTTACTCCTCAGTAAAAAGCACAACAGCCCGCTTGGAGTTTGCCAAAATGCACATAAAGACTCAGACCACAAGAAACCAGATTATCTGGTCTGATGAAACAAAGATTGAACTCTTTGGCCTGAATGCCAAGCATCACATCTGGAGGAAACCGGGCACCATCCCTAAAGTGATGGTGATGGCAGCATCATGCTGTGGGGATGTTTTTCAGCAGCAGGGACTGGGAGACAGGATCAAGGGAAAGATGAACGGAGAAAAGTACAGAGAGATCCTTGATTAAAACCTGCTCCAGAGCAATCTGGCCCTCAGCCTGGGGCGAAGGTTCAACTTCCAACAGGATAACAACCCTAAGCACACAGCCAAGACAACGCAGGAGTGTCTTCAGGACAAGTCTCCGAATGTCCTTGAGTGGCCCGGCCAGAGCATGGACTTGAACCCGGTCAAACATTTCTGCAGAAAATAGCTGTGTAGCGACGACAATTTCGTTCCATTTCAA